>NW_010399485.1:0-15506 GCF_000710305.1 Buceros rhinoceros silvestris
CCCCCACCTCCACTGAATAGGAACCTCTGCAGAGTTTTGGCTTGGAAACACTGGAATGTTTTGGTTTGTTTGAAAATCTTGAAATGAGGCTTTTCATGTTCCCAAACCATGTTGAACTATTTCATTCCAAATTGACCTTAACCTTTGTTATCCCAAATTGCTACAGGGTTCTGTGGTAGATGTGGGCCCAGCATATAGCCTTGCTGTTGGTACACTGAATGAGTTTGGCTTCCTGGTGGTAACCCATCACCATGATCCATCACATCAGTTACATCAGATGACAGGCTGCTGAGTTTAAGGTAAAACCTTGGGTTCAGCCATTTTAGTTAGATCTGACAGAGAAATGTCACTGTTACACCAGCTAGAGGTTAATGCCCAAAGAGCTTAGGCTATGAGTCTAACAAAGAAACTGTGTGTGCTTCCAAATGTCTCTGGGTCAAGTCTCAGACAGTTTGTCTGACTTCTACCTGTAGCAGATGAGGAATGTTTACACATTTCGCAGCTCTGCTGTCATGATGACTGTACCTTAAAAAGGAAAACAGGAGCCTTGGCAATATACGTGGTGGGGGAAAGAAGGGCAGGAGTCTGATAATAGCGTTTTAAATCACTTCACTCATTTGCCAAGTAGACCTATTCTCCAGATACTGTTGGATAGAAATTCTCTTGTCTGTGCTACTCCCCACATATGAGAGCACATCAGCTAAAGTACCTGAGTAACAAAAAGAAACTTTTTGTTTTGCTTCAATGTCTGGTCTGTTTTAACAAAAGATGAAATTAAGACAAAATTAAAATCTCTCAGTAAATTTCTTTTAGCTGGCTGTTAACATACCTTAGCCTGAAGAACTTCACAGTATTCGAAGTACTGTAGATACAATTTAAATTGGTATTTGTAAACTATAGCATTAAAAGAAAATCTTCAAACTTGATAAACTTCCATTATCCCATGACACTGCATAAGCAAAGGCTCCCCTCCATGAGGAGCGCTGCGCGTGGGCAGACTGCCGTGCCCGAGCTGATGGGCTCCAACCAGTTCTGCTGAGCCAGACTGCAGGTGGGTCTCCCAGTGCTCCTCTCAGCTCAGTGAGCAGCAGCGTACTCATTTGAGTAAATGAAGGTGCTGAGACTGTCGAGAGCTGTTGTCAGGAGCATGTGTGTGCTATTTGCTTTCAAAAGCTCTGGGTTTGGTAATGAACAAAATGCTAAAAGAGAAGGCTGGAACATTTTTCATAAATTACATTTTTTTCATGTATGTAGATACCAATTTTTTTTAGCCTAGAAATTTTTAAGTCATTAAACCTAATATTTCTCATGTTCCATGGGGAGAAAGAGCAAACGTAACTCAGCCTGACGGGAATTTTCAAAATCCTCTATAAAAAGTTCCTCTACAAAGGAACTTGCCAAGCATATAAAAAATAACATTAAATTTATTTACACTACTTGGTCTCCATTTAGTCTGGATAATCATTATATTGTTAATTCCTGAAGCGACAGGTGCTGAGTATGTAATCGCAGAAGCTGACGGAGAAAAAGAGAGTAGCCCTCTTTGTAGTGATCTAGTGTGCTGGGTAGATGCAGCCCGCGTTCAGCTGTGGTTTCTTAACAAGTACTGCTCCTCTGGGCTGGAGGTGGGGGTTGGAAGGGAAAGCAGAAACGTCCTCCTTTGCTTCTGTTGTGATACATTTTCAGTCTGTAATCCAAGATGTGTGAACTGAGTCAGGTACTCGCAGCCCCAAATACCGCTCTGTGTGTTTAAGCATCTCAGCATAGGTCGTGAAGTATATGCAGCATACTAAACTGGGAATTGTGGGGTGGGTGGTTGTTTTGGCCTTGGTAATAGAAAATGCAGGTCATCTTGGGTGGAGAAAGTAGGTATATTTTTATGCAGAGCCCAATACTAACAAGTAAATATTTACCTTGGAGTGGTAATGTCACGTTACCATGCTATTTCATCGTAGGAATAAGTAAAAGGTAAATGTTCACATTTTAGTTACTGTCCCTAGAGCTTTTAATATAATACTGCTTAAAATCCCTATTCGTATCTTAAAAAAGCAGTTTTTTTACAGAGAAAAGTCAACAAAGACAACAGCAATTCAAGTTTCCCTTAAGGCTCCACCATGTCCTGGAAGAACAGTTCCTAATGCTCTCCTTGTTAATGTTTATTATATCCTCAACCTTTCTGCCTCAAGTACTAGCATGGCTGTCAGCTGGAAGGAATTTTGGTGGTCCGTTTTCTAATAGGGACATCATTTCAATTGTAAGCGGATGATTTCTGCCTCAGAAGACTTCTCACTCAGCAGTGACTTGTGGCCATTATTGCCTTTCTCTTTTCCTGCTTTGTCTTGTAGGGGACTAATGCAGAATCCTCCTGCTTATTCTGTAGATTCCGCACCTGCCTTTTTAGTTACCTGGACTGTAGCAAACGACTGAACCAAGTTCATCTATGAAAACATTGATTTTGATACCTTTTAGACTTGCTCTACATATAGAAATTCCGTTAATTTTGGGTGCGCTAGTCACAATTTAAAAAGATACTCCAAGTATATTACCTTATTAGACATAACTTTATTCCAAACCACGAAAGTCAGCAAATGGTCAGCCGTCTTTGCAGCTATAGCGAGTGATTTGCCATGTTTTTTGACAGAAGTGAAATTTTATTTTAGGTGACTTAATCATGAAGTGAGAATAACAATAGAGCGTGGTCTATGACCTTGTCCTGTCAGTGCCGATAAGCCAGACTATACATTCAGATTTAAAACAAATGGGAGTTTCTGTCAGGAATCCTGGGGATGATTTCTACAACTTCCTTGACAGGAGTGTTGAGACAAAAAAGCTTCTAAAAACTTCCTTGAAACAATGCTAAAAGATGAAGCTATCTGCAAGCGAATGGATTATTAATGAGAGTGGATCCCAGCACGGTGAGAGCAGCAGATAGTGCTCTGCAAGAAGACCAGCGATGGTAACTCCAAGAGCAATGACAGGGGATGTTACTGTGTTTTGGCACAAGCCTATGGTAACCGGCAGCGAACCATAAGTAGGTTTTGTGTGCTGAGCTAGTCAGAAATTGTTATATTTGTGTACAATGTTTATTTGCTAACCTTTATGGTCGACTTCATTACTCTTAATTTCATTCATTATTATGTCACTGAGCAGTAACTTGTTAAAAGATTAAAAGTTCCAATTGGTTGCTCATGCCTAAGGTATGTAAATGCTTTGCAGCTCCCGCAGTAATTTACTGACGTTCTGGCAATTTGCACTTAAATAGTTTATGCACGCACATATACACGCACACAGGCAGAGTGTAAATGGGTAATTTTTGTAGAAACCCAGTGCAATTAGCTCTTAGTATAAAGGACCTGACCCTGCAGTCCTGATGCACACAAAAGTCCCTCTTAGTTCTTTGGAACTGACCCGTTCGAAATGTCTGTAGGGAGAGATCCTAAATAAAAACTAAAAACAAACAATAAAGAGGCAAAATCTGATGCTACTATAAAATCCACGGTGGAACAGATAGTACAGGGTTTCTTTTGGTGCAAACATAATCAAAATTTTCTCAGAACTGATTTTTCAAATAAATATAAACAAGTGCACAATACACGTTTATATACACATGCCCAAATACACATACATGCACACACAGTTGCAAGTGTAGGTCTTTGTGTGTGTGTGCACATATATTCAGACATATAATTTTAAACCGAGTTTTACCTTTCTCATGCTCAACACATACTTATTTGCATCCAGCTTTACAAATATTGCTTGTGAATAGTGATAATTCTTTTGTTCAAAGCTGGTATTTGATACCAGGCTGCTGTACCCTCAAATCTAGTACCAATGCTCACATTTTGAAGCTTTATAAGCAGCAGTTCTGTGAACACAAAATTATTAAACTCTATCTTGAAGACCAGAATCAGGTGTCAAATACTCAGAGTAATTATCGGAGAACAGATATTTACTTCCTCAAGCAAACCTGCAAAGTCCTGCAGTACTACATGACACACCTTTTCATAGTTATATTACAGATTTGTTCATTAAAGTTGATTTTTCAAAACTCAGGAATGCTTTTATACAGTTTGCTTGCCTTTATTTTCAAGTAAAAAACCCCCACATAATCTTCTAAAACTATAGAGAGCTCATATCTTTTAAGAGGTTTAGAAATTACAGTAACAGAGAAATATCTTTAAAAAAATCAAAGTTATTTAGTCTCATCGAAAATTATTTAGTTCCATGACTTCGTAGTATTAGAAGTAGAAAGTGAAATATATTTGTAACACTTTTGTGTATAATCGTGCTTGGTACTGTTTGCCTACAAACATGGGATGAGGTCCTGTCATACACACCCTGTAAGAAGGAGATACCCCCATGGAAGAAATAGGAGATGAAACTGAGCAAAGAAAACTGTATTATACAGATTTTTTTTTTTTTAATCAAACTCTGCAGGCAACAGAAAACATTTAAAGACTTAAAAAAATATTTTTGCGTAGTTAAAACCTGAATGGCACAGGTGAGAACAAAAATTATGCAGACTATGTATGCCACCGGTTATGGTGTTATTTGAACAGTCTGCGCTGGAGGAAATGGATTCCAAATCATCAAATAGACAAGACTGCTCCAGTGATGTGATTCATTAATAAACAGATATGAACTGAATGAAGGTTTCTTTAAACAGATGTTTTTGAAAACGAACGAGGTTTAGTTGAATAAGAATCGTACTTCAGAAAGAATTTTATTTGAAGAATTGACTGATTTTCTTGTAATTAGGGCAAATCCCACAAAACCAGGTGACCCAGCCTTGGAGAAGTGGTAACGGAGAAATGCAATCATCCGCTACTGAAATCAGTTGGTTCCTATAACTCAGATCGGTAAACTCTGAAATTCATTACTAGTTAACTGAGATTTGTGTCCTAATTTTGATATTCTTTCCTGGTGAATGGATATCCCAAAAGTACCAGAACAATTAGCAGCTTGTTAACTGTTCCTGTAAGTAAAGGAGGGGGGATGAGAAATTTTCAGGGAATTGTAGTATCCTGCAAATAAGCTACATTTATCTCAAAAATCCTAAGGAAATATGAAGAGGGAAAATGTTACTGCTCAGTACTAATTCTTGCACTGAATGCCCAACTGAAAATGTTTTGCCAACTTTTATTAGCACAAAATTTCTTACATGCAATAGAAGCAGTTTACTTATAACCGTGATAAACTAATGACGTGATAATTTAGCTTTAGAAGGGTGAGTGATACCTTTTTATTTCACTACCTATTTTTTTCCCCAAATTTATCAGCCAGTCCGATTATAAATGTTCCTTTTCTCTTTAGTGCGACTTTACACAAAGGTGGCATTCTCTCTAGAGGCATTTCTGGGAAGGGGAGCCGTGTTCTTACAAGGTTACATCAGAGTCAGAACAAGGTGCTTCATTTTGTGACTTTTGCCATTGTTTTACCTTCCTGGAGTGTCTTTTGAATAGACACATTTTCAATGAGCGAATTACTTTGCTCTGAGGACCAAAGCCATAGAAAGCTTGTTGTGTATGTTTCTCAGAGCGTGATACTTCTCTATGAGCTATTGTATTTGCCAAGGTTAGGTTAACTTTCTCCTAGATTAGCTGATAAACCTAAAAATAACTAGTTTATGTTTATCAAATAAATACAGCAGTTTGTGGTTTTTCAGTGGGGGAGTTTGCTGCTTTTTATTTTTTTCCTTTTTATTTCTTAAGTATAGTAGTTCAGAAGATGTTTTTTTCCCTCTGCTCTGCATAATAATGGATTGGAAAAGGAGGTGTAAGTTGCAAGACCTAAAGCAGTAGCAAGGAGAGACATTATAACATCTTTTTTCACTTGTCAGAGTTTCTCCTTTTGGCCTATGGTGGCAGAAAAGATGGTCGGTCTCCCCAGGACATAAATCCTTTCTCTGTGATAAACTCTGAGACCAGTCCACATAAGCTAACAGTGACTGGCAGGGGATAAGCCGTTCCAGGTTAGATGAGAACCAAGCACTTTCTTTTCACTGGCATGTAAAATAACTATTGAAATCCTGAAGTCAGTTGTGAAAATGCCAGGGATTTTTCTGAAACCAGCATAAAGCCCGCAGGGATTTGTGGCAAGAAATTATTCTGCACTGGTCAGTGAAATACCCTGAAAAGTCTCGATAGTATTCTGCATGTGTGCTTTCTATTTGTCTATGAGCAGAATATTTCAGAAAAAGCTGAACCAGAAATACCTCTGCCATTTATTACCATGCAGAGTGTAACGTAAAGGAATGTGAAACCACCAGATAGTTCCGAGAACTGAGGGTCCAACCAAGCTGTTACTGTGGTTTGAAGTTCATAATCAGGTAGATTTCCAAGATGGTGTCTTTTATCCTAGTTCTGTTTTCCTGTATTTAATTCTTTATGCCTCAGAACTGGAGGGCAGAATTTCTCTCATTTTTGGGTACTGATACAGTTATTCTGGTGCGATTCCAGGCAATTCACTAGATTCAGAAAAAGAGAGAGCATTTCGTGTTTGTAGGGAATCACCTATTTTAAGTAAACCTTTCAGAAATACACGACTTTTTGCTTAGAAAAGAGCTATAGAAGAGTCTTGAAATGCAATCAGACAAATTGGTGGTACTTCCATGTCATCAACTTTCTGTTGTTAGTAGCTGCAAAAATGCCTGTATTTCTTTCCTCTGTTCTTCTTTCTCTGCCATGTCTTTCCATCTTACACACACTCGTACCCACACTTTTTCTTTCTCGCACAGAGATGTTCTGGCTTTTAGTTTTCCAACTTTAAATTGATTAGAACACATTAATTTTTAAATAAGTGTCACATATCCTTAACCAAGCACTATAAGGTTGAGAAGGCTTCATGGTGTAAAGTCTGATCCCAAACTCAGTGAGAAGAATTTTAAAAATGTGGGCTGCCCTTCATTAGCCCTCATGATATTTCTTGACAGGCACTGTCTGCGTGCGTTGCCATGCCAGGCCAGGGCAAGACCAGCTGCCATGCACCATTTACCCTCTGTCAGCAGCTTCAGTCAGAGCCCGGGCAATACTGTACACGCGAGTCTGTCATGCGTCAGCATCAATTAGGCTCAGTTTGCTGCGCTTGGGAAAAGAAACAGCCCTACTATTAACCATTTTTCTTCTTTTCCCCCACCCTCCATCCCCATTTGACTCTCCAAGAAAAATGTTTGATTTGGCAGAAGCATTTTCATAGCAGCTCTTGTAAATAGAAATTGCAGCTTGTTTTAAAATAACTTAGTAATTCAGATGAGTTAGTTTCACTGTGAGAAATTGGATTTATCGCTGCTATTGTTTAAGTGGGGAAGCAAGACATAGCCTGTGTTCTTACAACCATACTAATTTTACCTTTCACTTGTTATGAAGAAGTATTGATGACTGCCTGCCTGTACGCATTTATAGAGACTTAAATATATAGACCCATGCACGTGCACACACGGATTATAGTAGTAAACTTTAAACTTATTGTAAGACGAGGGTACTAAAATATTTCATTAGCACGGTATCTTCTGACCTTCTTGCGTTACATACTCAACCTGTTGTCAGTTTTTCAAATATATATATCCCTTTGCATCGCTGTTTTTCTGGGTTTTGTTGTTTGAAGAGTGGGGCCAAAATTTCCCCAACTTGTGAGAAACCAACATGTGTGGTCATGCCTAAATTTGACTCACTATTTTGTGGCTTTTCACTGCTATTATGAAGGGGGTGGGGAGCAAGACGACCACCCATGGTGCGTTCTTGTCAAGCAGTGCAGTGAGCAAATGAGTTCGCTGATGTGCAATGAGTGTTAAGAGAACAACCTCTTCTGGCAGAGTTTTCAAGCACTTCCCTCCTTCCGCCTCCCCAAATTACAGCTTCATCCTCTGTATAAGTATAGAACACCCATGACTATTTATATAATGAAAGAGCTACTGTGTACTTTAATGGATAGTTAAAGACATTTTCACAGGTCTGTATCCACATGGGATTTAGAGACTTATAGGGCCTGGTCAGTTTGTAAAATCATGATAGCCCAAGAGACTGTCGTCAGATGTTGGTAACAAGACAATGTTTGAAAAGAATCAAAACAATATAAATCCTGAGAGATCTGTGGCAGCAGGATGGGTTCTAATGGAGAGGAAGACAGGGTCGACCACCACACAAGAGAACAAGGAGAAGAAAGTGCTTTTTCTCTTTCAAGCTTGCAGCACCAGCAGGGGTAAGCAGGTTTCTAAAAAGAATCTCATCAGCGGATCAATCCAGTGTAACAGATGGAGTGCACAGATATTGTCTATCAGATTTCCGTCGCATGTGGCAAGCAAATACATTGTTGCAACTGTTAGCAGCAAAACTTTTCCTTTTTTTAACATCATAATTACCAAGAGTTGAAAAGAGCCGTGGGTTAATGATTTCCTAACAACAACTGTAGGGGGGTTGGTGGATAGTAACTTCCCCAAGGAATACATTAGCAGGAGATGTAAAGTCACTGAGCATCTTGAATGGAAGGGTCTGGATCTGCAGAAATAACTGCCTATAGCGGAGCGAAAAGTGGAGATTTTCCTAGGAAAGAGACACCGGGCTGGCTCTTCATCTGCTCTAATTGGGAGGTTTACACTGCAGACGGTGGAGACGAACCAGTGGAGACCATGCCAGCTCCAAGTCCTGGGCTTTGTTGCCTTATAAAAATATTTGCAAGAGAAATGTTTGGAAGGGCTGAGAACGATCCAATGTGCATACACAATTGTGTCCATAAGAGGCAAGGTGTGAGGCTATGAATTAATTTCCCAGTGCTATTAATATTGCTTTTATAAATAAGATGTTAATTTTGTTAAGCCTTGGCACCAATATCAAAGTCTAGATGCAAATACCGTAGAATTACAGAATGGGTTGGAAAGGACCTTTTAAAGATAGTCTAGTCCAAACCTCAAATAATGGGTTTCTCAGCATCATCTGCATCATTTCATTAATCGTGGAACAGAGAGAATGAAAGCGAAGCGTTAGCTCTGGAGATGGGCTAATGACTGCGTGGCACTTCCGTGTTGGTGTGAATGCCATAGGTTTAGAAGTGATGGGTATCGTGAATGAAATGGTTATGCGTTTAACAAGAAAATAAGTTACAATTTTTGTAAATAACAGTTGTTGGGCCTAGTGAGTACGTAGTTGAGAACTAAAAGACCATGGTTTAGTTACCATTTAGTTACAGAAGGTACCTCGGAAGTATGGCCAGATCATTTTAAAAGTTTCTCTAGGCTCAAAGACAAACCAGGTGGGTATTAGGGTGGGTTAGTTCTGTGAACTAGCTGGAAAGGGATCAGCTGGATTTGAGGGCACAACTGAGTTGCCCAGACGTAGAGATCTGTGGCCATTTGAGATGACACAGGACATCTCCCATCCTTCAGCCAATTCAAAGGAACACAAAGGAAAGAGGTCTCCTATAGAACCTTTATCCGTAAGGCCAACCCCACAAGGATATCTTGAACAATATTGTCTCTCATATGATTGTAAGGACAAGAGCCAGTGAATCAAGCACTGCCATTGATGATATCTGAGTGTGAAATAACTACACACCTCTCCATGTCCCTCTTTATATTCTTATTAATTGAGCCCTGCCTTCCTTTTCTTTCCCAAAAGAACTGAAATCAGCAAACACTATCTGAACATCGCTTGCCCCATGAAGAAGACTGTGATTTGCCCTATTTCCTCCCGTGTCCCAAAGACCTGTAAAGTATGAGAGGGAGCTGGAGACAGGTACATAGTCACCCAGTACTCAACAGGTCTTGCTGTGAGCATCATGCTGCAACCCTCTGAATAGAAATATGAGATGTGCAGAGAGCATCTTGCACCCGAAAGTACAGTTTCCTAATCACAACGGTAAATAAATTGGATACATCATTTTGGATACAGTATGGGGTCTTTGCCTTGCTTTTGAGTGCTGCTGATTCAGGCCCTGACACGCCCACTAACCTGTTAAGTGTGATCTCAGGACAGCTTTGGTTTATGTAAATACTAACAAAGAACCATATATAAGGCACAGGCAGACTTGCAATGAATGTAAAGGAAAGCTGAGCGGGTCCTTCTTGAATAAAGCATTCTTGAGTATTACTGACAGGTTTTCAGAATTGTGATTGTTCAGAAACTACCTTTCTGGAAACACAAGAATTAGTGATGAGTGACTTCAGTTAGGATTCTCATCCATCTACCTGACAGAGCAAAAATTCCTTGCTAGAAGCAACATGTTTGGAGGGCTTAAGTGAGCTTGATAAACTGGGTAACCAGATGACAACATCATTAGGGACATAAATAAAAGAGTGTAAGAAAAGCCAAAGTAATGATAATAGGAGACATAAATTACCTGGTCAGGTGTTGGCTGGAATTCCCTAAAGGAAGTATGGCTGGCTGTGGTAGTTTATGGATTACATCTATCCATGTAAATATGTGTCATGTAGTACATAAAAGGAGAGCAAGTAGGCTTAGCATGAGTGGGTTGTTTGTAGCAGTTTAAATGGATTTTGGACATATTAATGTAAATATTTATTCTCAAATGACATAGAAAAAGCAAGGATACAAGTTTAGTAAATAGGCTTCCTGCTATAGAAGCTAATGTGATTTGGAAGTGACATAGGCTGATGTCGGAAGAAACAGCTTTAGCATTTTCAGGTAGAGTATGCTGTTTCTGAAGTAAATTTTGGACACCAGCTATCATAGCCAGACATCTAACTCCTGCACCTGCTTGCCTCAAATCAGATATTTAGTTACCTAGTAATAGTGTATCTAATTATTCTGGAGGAAAAAAAAATACATATATGAAACAAAAGACTACTATGAGACTTAGTAAAGGTTTGGCTTAATGAGTAACCAGAGTACCATTTCGCATGTACTTTATTTTGAAATACCATTGAAATAGTAATAATAGGCTCCCTTTGTTCTCATAATTTTTGGTTTGAAATACAAATGGAATCTAAGATGTTAGGTCAGGGGACTTATTCGAGAAAGTAAATCTTAAAGGAAGTTGTTTAGCAGCAATCTAGTAGTACATTAGCGTTATAGATAAAAAACACGTGTCCCTTTCCAAACCCGTTTTTGCATCTGAAGCAAAGCATGGCTCAGCTAGAATTTAAGAGTGAGGCAATTCTAGGAAGTATGTGCCCCCAGTGGAATAGCTTTTTGACAATTTCCATCTTTGCAAAGCTTAAGCGATTTACTTTTAGTTCAGTTGTATAAAGTAGGAAATTCATAGTTTTACAAACAGTCAAAGTGAGATTTAGAAAGCCTAAGAAAATTATTCAAGATCTCAGAAAAGCCTGAGTCAGCCTTGGATTTCTGTAGCTCCTGGCTCTGGGTATTTAAAACAGGCATTTCATTTTTATAGCCTGCCAGTTATTAAGTTGTAAGTAAAAAGGTATACAGTAGTAAGGTCAGGTCTGTACGAGCATCTTTACTTGTGTAATAACTGTAAACAGTAGGTTGTATTTCGGTGATGGTAATAGAAATCCCATGATAAATGAAGCTGTAAATAGCCTGAAATCTCACTGGAAGTGGTTGGGTGGAAAATTAATAACAATTACAATTTGACAAAGCACAAGTGGCAAATGAATTGCATTCCTTCTTCCTCAAGGAAGTAGTAGAGGAAATATGAATACCTGATGTAGAAATGTTCACCGGGTCATTGAGGTCAAGAGACGGATTGGGAGACCAGAACGCTGGAAAAATGAGGCTTGAATGCATTGTTCTGCGTATTTTAATTACCTTCGAACAGCTTAGGCCTGTATTGAGAAGTGGAACAACCATTTAAATGAAACTGGGGGTGGGGTTACTACAACACTTGTAGACAAGGGGGAAAAGTGGACACAGCTTATCTCTAGTGCAGAACAACTTGTAAAAAGGAACATGGTCCAGTGCTGGGTATGGAGACAGGAGGATCTCGGGCTCCAATCTGTTCCGAGCCACCGATGCCGTCTGACCCGGGCAGGTCACTTGACTTCCTTGTGCTTCTGTCAATCCAGCTGGAAAATTGGGTAACAAAAGCAGGACCTTGCTGAAAAACAGATTCTCCATCTGAGTTGAGCTGTCCTGGATAAACAAATTACAGAACATTGATAGATACCACAGTAAAACAAAGATGGGTCTACAGTTCGTACGTAAGAATGAGCGATGCGGGAAAGATCCAGTTGACAGTCCTGAGTGCTTGAAGAAAACGATTTGTCTCCAAGTTCACAGATGAAATGAGGAGCTCACAGGATGGACACAAAACTGGTTTATGTCAGAAATTAGAAAATCAGAAAAAATAATGGTGTTTGGAGTCAATGCTGCGTAAGATCTAGTTTCAAATTGCCTGAGATGTGAAAATAAGAGTGGTTATTTATTCCTGATGGTGAAAATTTAAGTGCTAGAAGGCTCTCTAGGAGAATGAGCATCCTGTAATTCATAAACAGATATCTGGATGGCATCATCAGAGACCGCATGTGACTCACTGGTCCTGCTTTAGTGGTATATTTTAGGGCATTAAGGAGCCCCCCATTTGAAATCATATGGCCTTTAATTTATTTTCTTTTCTAGTTTTCATGAATTTACATCTCAGTCTTGGATCCTAAGTCCTTCAGAAACATGTCTTACAAAAGCCAACAACATATAGGCTTTGAAATCTAACTAAATCCACAGTTCAAATTTGGTTGGAGTTAGGGCACTGTGTTAGGAAAAAAGATAATAAAGCACATATTCCAGGTCCCTGGATTGCCAGCGTGTGACTTAGTGTGCCTTTTAAAAATCTTTGGCAGTGTGCCAAAGGGACAAGAGGGATGTATTCATTTCACTATTTAAAATTACTTTTCCAATACGTGTAAAACTGTAGAGTACATGAATTTGATATGGAAAATTATGTTGAAATTTTAAAGGAAAAAAATCTCTGGGTGTAGTCTAATAAACAGGCCTTTGCAAATAGGATTCAGAAAACTGAAGTTCATTTCTTGGCTCTTCTAATAGTTTTTGAGTGCTTTGACATGCCGTTTTGTGTCTTTTTGCCTCCTTTTCCCTATCTGGAAATTGGAAATAAGGAAGAACATCAGGTAAGAATTAGGGTCAGAGTAAAGCACGTATTGTTTATGTTTCATTGCAACAAACTAGGAGGCAGCCTTATATTACTGTTTCATTGTGTTAGTTATATTTTTGTTCCGCTGACTGATCCACATCAGAAGGAAAAGAACAGTTACACATATGCTTATTAACCGGAGGATAAAATCACGTTGACTACCACACCAGCAAACTCGGCTTTTTCTGGCAAAGCTACACACTAAGCGCAGTTCTGAAGATCCTGAGACGTGTTCAGCATGTGTTTTACCACATTTTAAGACTTGCATAAACACTCCAAAACCACTGTTCCATAGTGGTTTGGGATGTATTTTTACACAGTTATTCTTTGGCCCTTCTGCTACTCAAGACAAGGCAAGGTTAGCTTGGAGGCTGCAAGATGCTTAGAAAGGTCTTGAGCAGGATGAAGTAATGGGTTCATCTTAATCTGAGATGATGAGCCATAGGGTGGCAGATAATTTTGGAGGCAGAAATATTGAAAAGCCACAATAGTATTTAGGAGGAAAAATATTTCCAAGAACCTGAAATGTGTTTTTTGGGGAGAAGTGTGCCAGGATCTAATGTCCAGCAAGGCATTAGTTTCCTGTCCTCATACTTAGTCTTGGCAAGGAAACTTCTTGTTGGAAGATGTGTTATTATGGCAGCAATGGAATTTCTTTGAGAACCATCCAGAAACAATCCCAAGAGCTGTACAGAAAAATGCTAACTTCTCTGGATACAATAAAATGGGTGTTTTCCAATGCTACAACCATGCTAAGACTTACCTGTCCTGTGTGCTGTGTGTCATGCTGCTGGGTGGACCCCTTTGTTCTGGTCGCCCAAGAAATCGGGCAACCTGTTTTCTGAAAATGCTCTGCACTCTCAGATGGGCCAGGGAAGCAAAAAGTGAGTGAAAAGTCAGACACAATAACTGAACTGAGTTCTTAGATTTTAATGTATTTGTATTATTTTTTTCTACCTTCAGTATCAAGTCTGTTCTTATTTCTTACGCTATGAATACACCAAGCTGTTAACGTGTTTACGTCTGTGCTCTTTTTGGCTTGGATGGAGTTAATTTTCTTAATAGTAGCTGGTATGGGGCTGTGATTTGGATTTGTGCTGAAAACTGTTGATAATATTGAGATGGGTTTGTATTGCTGAGCAGCTCTTCTGCAGAGTCAAGGCCTTTGCTGCCTCTCACCCAGCCCCACCAGCGAGCAGGCTGGGGGCGCTCAAGAAGTTGGGAGGAGACACAGCTGGGACAGCTGACCCCAACTGACCGAAGGGATAGTCCACACTGTATGACATCATGCTCAGCATATAAAGCTCAGGGAAGAAGAAGGAGAGGCGGGAGGGGAGGGTTGGGCGGGGGGCATTCATAGCGATGGTGTTTGTCTTCCCAAGTAACCGTTATGCATAGTGAAGCCTGGTGATGGAGTCCGGCTTTCCTGGAGATTGCTGAACAGCAGCCTGCCAATGGGAAGCAGTGAATGAATTCCTTGGTTTGCTTTGCTTGTGCCCACGGCTCTTCCTTTACCTATGAAACTGTCCTTATCTCAACACATAAATTTTCTCACTTCTGCTCTGCTGATTCCCTCTGCCATTCCACTGTGAAGGGAGTGAGTGAGCGGCTGGGTTTACTCTACAACAGTCTTTTTTGGTGCCCAACATGGTGCACAGAGGTTTGAGACAATAACAGATTGACCAGAGTGTATTAGAAGGGATTTCTATCTGTTAGTTGATAGAAGTCATGATACTGATTCATCTGTTCTCAGTATTAGTTTATCTGATGTGCATCATGCTCTTTTTTTTTTCTGCACATGTTAAAGATTGGTGTTGGCTTTTGCAGTTTGCTGTGCTCTGTAGTGATTAGTGATGTCTCGCCTGGGAGATTTGTTGATAAAACACTGACCTCGAGCTTGATTTTGTATCTGGGCTCTGCACTGAAGCCATGACTGTTACCGTCTCATGGAGACAATTAACAATTATATCTTCTTCTCTGAGAGGTTTTTAGTGGAGGAAACAGAATGGCACCTTCGCTACCTTCTTCTGTGATGTTTCTTCCCTCATTACAATAAATTCTCAGTATCATGAACATCCTTGGGTAGTTAAAATATTTCTGTTTTTATATTACTTCAGTAGTGTCTAAGCTTAACAAGAAATTTAGGAATATGACTCAGGCAACACGAGAATATGGTCATGGGTAGCATGGCGTGTGGGAGAATATTGGCAAGTATCTAGAGAACCTCTCACCTCCAGTGATCTGGAACTTCACTCCTGAACAACTGCAGGATCCTGATGAAGTGATAGAATGCATGGGAAAAAAAATGCCGTGGCTATTCCAAAGAGGCACGACTTAACCGCACTGTGCTGGGCCTTGGCCAGCACCTACCAAACACTGCTCGATACTATGCAGTCCCTCCAGGGGTCAGCAATAACAAAAACATCTCCGTGTTATCAACACTC
>NW_010399485.1:15595-29426 GCF_000710305.1 Buceros rhinoceros silvestris
CCTCTTTCCAGCACAGATCTAACACATAGCCCCATACCAGCTACTATGAAGAAAGTTAACTCTATCCCAGCCAAAACCAGCACAGCATGATTGAGATTCTAAGTACAAACAGGCAAAACGAGGTGGTGTTTCTGTACTTAGAAGGCAGAGAGCTGTACTGGGTCGCACAGAGCTGTGTTCGGTCAGCACCTCTGCTGTAGGCATCCCAAGTAGTCCAGGTCAAATCACTCTGTCTCTTGAGCCTTGCTTTTGCTTTACAAGGACTAGGATAACAAACAGTTTCTCCAAGAGATGTCTTCTGTCTCTCTTTTGGTTTTTAGCTGTCAAGGTCTGGAGTAGACGTGTATCCAGGTATATTTTGTGGTACCTAGGAGGGTATTGCTCCTAGCTTGTTTAAGCCTGCCTTCTGATTCTTGTAATAGTTCCAGTAGGGGCAAATGTCCTCTACTGGGAGAAACGCTGCCTAAAGCGTGAGGCCAATACTGCCTTTGCCAATGCACCTGGCAGTAACAAGACTGTGAACTACACAGGATGATGTACTGCAATTAATTCATGAATGAGCTATTCAGGGTACTGTCGAAGTGATTTGGGATGGGTTTGAGACCTTTGTATCTTTTAGCATCGACAAGGATCAGTTTAGAATTGGACTTAGAACAGTTAAAAAGTCAAAAACAGGGCTATTCTCCTGTTGGCAAAACTTCCTCTAATCTGTAGTCATTTATGTCCCATCCTTCCCAAACCACCCACAGGGACTCCCATGCCAAATGCACTATGCTTATTATTAGTATGTCAGAAGGGGCCATGCCCAGAGTGGCTGTCACCAAGAAGTCACAGCAGAGGTGGGCAGTGTGCCATATGGACATCACAGTACAGTCACAGGCAAGTGGCCTGTGCTAAGGAATCACATAAATTACAATAACTAGAGTTTTCAGCTTCGTTCATAAAAAGTCAGTTCTTACATAACTAATTGTGAGTGGTGAGGAGCTGGGCCTTCTCCTTGTTCCGGTCTGATAAATTGCCATGAGGTGAAATAAAACAGATTACTAACCAGGCATTGCTCTTGGAGGCTGTCACAGTGATGTAATGCAGTTGCAAATGGGGAGGGCAGGTGGTCCAGACAACTGCAAATGGAAAGGTGTCAACAAGACAGTTTTCTATTAAGAAGTGATGCAATTATGAAATGGTTTGAGGACCCCTATATTAACCCATAAAGCAACAGACACTCTCAGAGGGAATTGCCTTCTCACTGACTTTTGCCTGCTGAGCTGTATTTTCCACCCTCAGCAGAAGCATCTCTCTTGTAATACATTTCTGTACATTCCTGTCTGTGACAGTGAACCTTGCCATCTGCTATCAGAAAAATAGCAAAAGGACTAAAAGGGATGAAGTTAAAAAAAGAAAAAAAAAGAAAAGGTTTGCTGTAATTTCAAGGCACAATAATGGGTAGAGACTGAAACTGGCTGTAATCAAACAAATCAGAGGTGAGGCCCGAGAATATCAGCTTGTGCTGAAATAGTTTTTCTCAGATGTGGACTTAGGGAAAAAAACCTGAGGTAAGTCCTCTGTTAGCATTGCCATGAATGGTCCAGCTGCTGTGTGGCTCTTCCACAAGGACTTTGTTTCCCAGGTAATGCTGTAAGCATTGACCCTGTGCTTGCCAGTGCAGGGCAGACAAAGAAAATGCAGCAGAACTTGCATCAAATCAAGGCAACTCTGGTCTCACAGATGGGGAGCTGTTTGGGGTTTCATCAAAAAGATTTCATTCCTGGCTCTGGCGCAGCACTAGGGAGAGGCTTTAAGCTGTCCAAACCCTGTGTCTCTGTTCCTCGTCCAGCTGAACATGACAGTGACACTTGTATTCCCATGGGAAGGGTATCGAGGCGTTTGACTGAAAGTCATCCTGCAAGGTACAGGTGCGAACCAGCTCATGTGCAGATAGGTGAAGTTGGCTGTTTGGCCCTTAGCCAGCCATGCACGTAAGTCCCTGTGGAGACAGCGGGACTTAGATGGATGCTGGAGTTCCCGCATGTGCTGCAGTGCTTTGTAAATGCAGCTCTTCATGACTAACAATATGTAGGTAGTAGGATGATTAAGATCATGATCTCGGGTATTTCTGAGAATGCTTTGCCTTTCCCATAAAAGCAAAACAAACAAACAAAAAAAACCCCTCTTATGTGGCTCTACACTTCTTACATTATTTTAATGAAGTTTTTTTGTATTTATAGTAAAGCCATGGCTTGCGTGGCCTTACGTTTTTATAGGTCTTCTCAAAGGAAGGATGAGAAAGGGGAAGAAGAAATCTAATTCAAACACTATCTGTCTGGGGACTGAAAAGCAACTGTTGCGTTGCATAGCAAGGAACACTCACTCATAGATACGAAGTTAACAGTATTACTAGCAGTGGGTTAAAACGCTGATTACGGAAGCTGAGCTTTATAAATAAGAGTGAATTCTAAGCCGAGATCTCTGAAATGCCAATTACAGTCACTTGAGTACGTGGGGGCATGCTGAGCTTTTGCTGGGAGAGTTAATGAGCAATTTCATAACGTGCTATACATCACCTTAAGAAGACATGATAAATTGCCACTAATGGTATTGTGTGTACAAATGGGAGCTGGTTTTGCTCTGCGTTTAGTTCTAGTGATTGGGTGGTACACCTGGAAAAACTTGTATTTTAATGGGCCCTTTTTAGCACTTTTGCACCTCGTATGTTCTGGATTATATATGATTGATGGCTTTGAATGTATGGGAAGGAAAGATATGTAGATCTTAATGCTTTTAAACCATTTGTTTTCCACTCTCTGTAAAAGGCCTTTCTGTTTTCTGGGTAATGGTTTATACTTCTCAAGTAAACAGAAGTACGGTTCTGGGACTTTGCCTTTTAACACTATAAATCCAGTGGTTTTTTATAGGGGGCTCTTTCAGTTTACAGTGCTCTTAAGAAAAGATAGCTATTTTCATGCTAGTCATTAATGACGAATAAGTAGGTGGTTTGGTGGAAGGATAATTGATGCATTAGATGCATTTGATGAAGTAGACTATCAAAAAAAAAAAAAGAAAAAATCAGAGCCTGCTTTCTTTCATTCTGGGCATTCTCAAAGTTCCTATTTCATACAGCGAGTAAAATCTCCTTCTCCCCTGAGTCACAGTAATTTTTTCACAGCCACAACTTCTCTGACTGTCCCCTCTCCTGCTGGGCCCCACTGGTGCTTACTTTGCCCAAAGGGGTTGCTGCCAAGCGGTGTTAAAACATTCTCCTCTCCCCTTCTAACCTCGGGAGAGACAAACCCAAACTGGAAATCAAACCCAGTGTGGAAATGCAGGCGATAACTGCGGGCTGCCCGGCATTGGAGCTTTCTCCCAGTTCTCCACGGGGATGGGCAGAGGAGACTCTCGAGTTGTTTAGCATTGATACCCTGTTGCTTGTTTTTAAGCATTCGTATGAGCTTAAAGCCTAGTGAATCTCCTGCATGTTTCTTGCGTGTGCAAAAGCTGGTTCTTCTGAAAGGAAAACTCAGCACTAGCTAGAGCCACGAGCAGTGCTGCGATGTTTGAGGGTTCTTCAGCAGCATCTTCTGTATGCCTCAGTCCCATGGCCTTTTGCCCTTCAAATCCTTGGGCAGATTTCGAGCTGATGTTAGCAGGAGAAGTACAAACTAACTTTTCCTGCAGCATAGTTTAATACTGCAGGGTTGAAAGGGAAATGCATTAACCCCTGCTGCCCCCTCTTTTCATAGAATCTCAGAATCATTTAGGTTGGAAAAGGCCTTTTAGATCATCAAGTCCAACTGTAAACCCAGATTTAATATATTGCTAATTATCGCTTGTTCCCTGTCATTTTGTCACGTGTACCTGAATTTTTCCATTTGTGTCATTTACAGGGTTTTGTTGATCCCCAGCATTACCTGTAAGGTGGTGCCTCCTCGTAGCTGGATTGCCGGTTTCTATTTCTAAATGAAACGAAGCCAGTATATCCTGTAGCAGTTCATACCTGTGCTGTTATTTGTTTCCCCAGGACTGACAGTGATGAGATGTAAAGATCCACAGGCTTTCCTGCCCTGTCTTCAGCGTGTCATGTATCTGTTGTTCAGGAGCTAGACTGATGTTCTCTAGAATAATAAAGCATAACTCACTCAGTTTCATGTCCCAATGTCTTTTATTGTCAGGTTGAAAGTTCAACTAAGGAAGGTGTTTCAATGTTTTTGCTTTTTAAACACTTGCTTGTTAAATTGCTGAATGATTAAATAAGGTACTTTGCACCTCCTTCCAGTACTTCCTTATATTTAGTTTCCATTCTTTGCAGGTATTTAATAAAACCCAAAGAGAGATGAGGCTCCTGTGTGTTCGCTATGTGGGCCATCGTCACAGAGGCAGGCAGGTGTCCAGCACATGTCATCAGGAGTTACATGCCTGTGCAGCTTTGTGACCTGATTGCACTGCACAAGCCCACCGCGAGAGTCAGTCCCTGCTCCCAGTACTGAACAATGTCACTGGTGAGAGAGAGAAATCAGACACCCGTGTTATGAAGGACACAATTAAATGACTTCTCAGATGTGTGTCAGAGTGAGGAGCCAAACCCAGCTCTCCAAATTCAGAGGTAGTGCTGTTAGCACTTTCCTGGTGTTGGAGGAAAGCTGAATTTTTGCCAACTTGTGAAATTATTTGTTGAAAAAATATTTTAAGCTATCCCAAGCGTATAGAGTGTGTATTGATTTGAAACCTGGGCTACTAAACCACTAGAGTAACGTGGGTAGAAATTAATATGTGCGGAGACGTATTCTACCAAATTTTGCTCTCCTCTCTGATATTTATAAAGTGCGATGCTACTACTGCTTGGGTTTAACTGCAAAGTATAGATGTCTAACTTAGCTTTTTAGTGTAACACAAACCAATTAAATGCTGGGAGAAATACAGAAGAGAAAAGAAATAAGTTTTGTAGCCTGATAGCTTACATTTAATAAAACAAGTGATTATTGATGCTGCTTTGGAAAGACAAATTTGCTACTTCAGATTTGAAATATTCCTGTTGCGTAAGACAGCACAGATAGGGTTTCTCTAGTATATCTCTTTTTTCATGTTTCTTAGTATGCTGATGCAATGGAGGAATATTTTTCTGTAAATTACATTATATCGGCATCATCCCAGCTTACACGTAGTCATAGCTAATGGAATGCACTGGTACCCAGTTGTGATTTTTCTGTGCATATGTGTTTGTTCCCTGTAACTCCTAGCATGGGGAGTCTGGTTTGTAGTAATCATTGTTTATTACTTTGTTTCATATCTTTTTAGTACTTGAGTATATGTTAGCATCACTTGTAAAGAGTTGTCGTGAAATCTTGGGAGCCTACGTTCTGGGAATATTATTCCCACGATCTGGGAATAAGGAAAGAAAAAAAGAGACTTAAGTTTGTTGGGTAGTGCATTTTGCTTGTGCTTTCAGTGTCCTTAATCAGGCAGACAATAGCTACCAGGTTCTGTTCGTAATGTGGATAGGGCTCATTGCATCCAAAAGGAAAAAAGCTACACTGCAAACTTGCTAAAAGGAGAGTCAGCAGAGTACTCTTTAACTGAGCAAAACATGTTCCCACCTCTCTTGGTGTGCAGAAAGAGTCCCTTTCATGGGAAGCAATAGAGACTTGAAGAAGCAAGTAGTGGGAATGTATTTGAAATAGCAGTTATTGTTGCTTGGGCTGTTGGGAAAAATTTGGTTTGGTTTGTTTTGAGAGCAAGAGGGTTCAAGACTGCACTAGAGTAACAATTGTTTAATGAAAACAATTGCAAAAAGTTACATTAAATATAATTTTTAAATATCTCTGATTTTAGTACGTAAAAAGCTGGGTGGAAATGCTTTTGAACAATCTAAACTCTCTAAATATAAATAGTGTAAATTATAGGTGTTTTAGTCAAGTGTCCCATACGTGCTGCAGTTGTATTCAACAGTGTGGCCCAGTTACGTGTTATCTGGCACTTAAATCCTTTTGTGGACTTTTTAGTGCAAAACTTCTCTTATATCTTACTCCAGAGTATTTTGAGACAAATAGATTATTTTGAATAAAAGCCAACATATTTAATCTATCCAGTATTTAGGTAGAATGCCTCACTCACATTTGGCAATTCAACCTCCACACCCTTTTGTTCAGGGGTATTGTTACTCTCTATCTCAGATAGGCTTTGGGCAGAGCATGGACGTTGACTGGCCAGGATTTCATAGGCACACTTGAGCATCCTCTGCTTGCACAACAAACATGCTTGGGGTGAGAAATCTTCCTGTGGAATACAGGATAATGATAGTCTGTATGGTGTTGAACCCCAGCCTCATGAGTCCAGGAGAGAGTGGAAGTGTGTAAGGGGGGCTGTGAAACAGCTGACTGATGTGGGCTCGATGTTCGCCCAGGGCACAGCAGAGTGGGCTGCTGAAGATCACGTAAAAACAATCCAGAGGGACCTCCCCCGTGTCAGGTTGCACATTGTCTACAGAGCCAGGAACTGAACCCAGCTCTCCTAAGTGCGCTAACCGCTCCGAGTAAAGCAGTTATTTCTTCCAGAATGTATTTAAACACGTACTCTGTACCACAGCACAGTGAGAAATCTTACCTCTTTAAAACAAAAAAGGAAAAAAAAAAGCCTAGGAGTTAGCTTAGGGAAGGGGGAAGCAGCAAGGCAGACGACTTGCAATCCAGCCCTCATACGAAAGTTGCCCCAGGCAATTTTGTTATGTCCATGGAAGCATATGATATTCATTGCATGGACCCATCATTAATGCTGACTCTCTGGGAACCTTTCTTATGTTGTTTCCACTTGGGGCAGGTTAGCTAGAAAATTGATCCGATTTTATTAAAGAGTCATTTTCTTTGCTGTCCGGCAGTGGTCTCTGAAAAGAGTGATTGCTCTAATAGGATCTCAGATGCAAAACTACTTTGTGGGTAAGTTTTTGACTTCTAGCCTGGGCAGTTTAAAGTGGAGCTCAAAGGATCCTTCCTCATTTATACTGCATGTGAAACCATTGTTTTTATTCACATCCCTTTAATTAAAAAATAAAATACATTTGCATTTACAGGGGGTTAATTATCCACCTTTTTTAATATACATGTAACTATAAACAAATGGCAATACTTAGTATATGGTTCGCGATTTCTCACAATTGGCAGCTTCGCTTAGTCTTTGGTGCAATCATCATATTCAGCAGTAGTAAATACTCTCTTATTCTCAGCTCTTGCTCTTTCTCGATGGGATCTATCTTCCATCCAGACTGAAGAAATTTTGAACAAAAATGAAAAAAAAAAATATCCCATCTCTCTGCTAGTTTGGGAGAGTAAGACCTTTGTGTAATAAAGGAGCAACTTTATTTTGCTTTAAGGCTGTTTTTTTTTTTTTTTAAATTCCCACTTAGCTGCCTATTGATCAAAGGATAGTGGTTTAGTCAGTCTGATGGCTTAGAGGGATAAGATCTGTGAGAAAGAATCTTGCCTCTGACTGTGTAGGCAGTAGGGGATTCCTTCTAGTGGTTTAAAAGAAAATAAAATATATATAAAATTTGTCTTTTGAGAAGTGATAGTGAGAAACAGATTTTAGGACAGAGCAGGTAGAGGTGGAGATTGTAAAAACATTCTCAGAACATGTTTCTTTAAAATTATCTGCTAACAAACCTT
Organism: Buceros rhinoceros silvestris; assembly: GCF_000710305.1. Taxonomy (NCBI): domain Eukaryota; kingdom Metazoa; phylum Chordata; class Aves; order Bucerotiformes; family Bucerotidae; genus Buceros; species Buceros rhinoceros. Next base: position 23,245 of record NW_010399485.1, read on the forward strand.
TGTAACAGCAACCTGATATTCCCCAAAGCCCAGCAGCTGAGGCCAGATGTTCGTTAGTGATGTGAGCAGAGGCCACCATCAACCGGTGTAAAGTCAGGATGGAGCCTAGTGTGAGAACTGTGTTAGGATGTGGGGTGGCTTCGTGTGAGAGCTCTAGTCCAGCAGGAAACCTTGCGGCCCGTAGCTGTTGGTCTTGGTGGTATAGGAGGATCAGGGGAACTGCCCAGGATATAGTGTAAAGTGAATCGACAGGATGCTCTGTGCTTGTTACGGATGTGCTGAGGAGAGGAAGGGGGTGATGTGCTAAGAAAGGAGCCTTGACATGTTCTTACAGTCACTTTTGGGACCTACTGTAGATTAATGAACAAAAAACAAGGCAAAGGAAAAGTAAGGATGTTCTTTAACACAGGTGCCCTTACACCCACTGAGTTCTCTTTTAGGTTAACTAGTTTAATTAAAAAATTCAGGTCTCGGACCCCCATTGCAAAGCATTGTGCTGAGCTGTGTCTTATGGTCTGCCTTAAATGCAGACTAATTTTTTTTAATAAACTAGTTAAATAAATTTAAACAAGAGTCAAACGGATTGCACATTTCTAGCTTCAAATTTTGCACCAGTTGAACTTGGAGCTAAGTTTTGGTAACTCAAGGCGGCATCTTGATTTTCCAAAACTTCCTTGGGGAATGGTCTTAGAACTGTCTTTCCTGCCCTAAATCTCTCTTTGGTTGCACAGAAATCTGGCAAATGTCTGCAAATGTGTGAGGTTTCATTCCTTTTGAAAATTCTCACTTTTTTACTCTTAATTTGAGACTGGCTATAGAAGAAATTGAAGTCAATTTTTAATACACAATACTTAGGACACGGCAAACATCTTACATCATGTGAAGTGCTGAATGAGACCCTACATCCCGTTCTCCCAGACGTTAAGTTTCCAAACAGCATGTCTGAACAAATGGATTTGTGAAGGTGATGGGTGAGCACTCTGAGCCAGTATGCCTCCCTGGATCCTGCCTCCCTTTGACTGGGGGCTGCAGAAGGAGCAGAGCACGCAATGGCATGGAGGCAGACAGCGCTCAGCCTAAGCAAGCCAGGCTCAGAGGAGGCTTCCCAAGTGACTGCGATTAAGTTATTCCAAAGCGTAAAATTATGGTTAGACCTGCTTTATAATAACCGTGTCCTGAAATAATTTGAACAGACACTGTTTTAAAGAGTTGAGCGTTATAATTTGTATTTACCATGGAAGTTTTTCCCATCTTGCAAATTATTCTAAATGTTTCCCAGGGTGCAGGACTCATTGGTGATGTTAGTCTCTTGTTTTGTTTTGCTTGCTGTCTTTAAGCGTAGAACATGCACATTACCTCCCATAATTCAACATCTGTCAAAAGCAGGTCTTTAGGTAATTTCCATGTTTGGTTGGTTGACGTTTTTTATTTTGTTCTGTTTTTAAGGATAAGGAAAGCTGTACTGTTTGTGGGTATTATAATCACCGTCTGTTTGTCCTTTCTGTCTACCAGCTTCCTTCAATCCTTCAATATTTTTAATCTACCTTATGAAAGAGTCGAGGACTCTACTTGCCCTTGAGCATGTAGGATACGTTCACAGCAAAGGCATCTGAATGACCCTGTGGAGATCCTCTCTGTGACTTCTCTTCTGCAATCCCGCCTGCACTCTCACAAAATATGGCCAGAAATGGAAAATTGCAGTACTGTGGTGGTGGCCTGCAGCTTCTGCATGGCACAGAGCTGCCTGCAGCAGGCTGTAAAATATGAACCTTGTGTTTCAGATGATCCTCCCTCCCTCTTCCTCTTTTGTCAGTTTACTTGAAAATACGAACGTATGTGCATCAAGACAGTGCGATACTGTGGGTAAGGCTTCCAGGCAGTCTCATGCACCAGTCAGTACCGGAATTCTAGCTTTATATTCCTCTAGGCATGTAGCTCACTGTGCAGCATTATTTTCCCACCGCAGTTATCCATTAGCTTAAGACTTTCATAACCCAGAAGGACACTTAAATCTCTCTTCAATCATTATGCCTCTGAACACTTTCCCCTAATGTCTTGGCTTTCTTTTGGAATCTTTTGTCTTACGATTTTTATCCTCCATTTACCTGCATTGAATTACATTTGCCGTTGTACAAGAATTTTCCTGAATTACTCTAACTCTCCATGTTTAAGGTGATGCCGTGTGGGGAGATACAAAGGTATGTGCTGTACTCCTCAACCATCTGTCAGATGCAGAGAATAACAAACTCGGTGCACCTCGGCTTTCTGACTGTCCCTGTGTGCATCTCAAAACAAAGCATGTGGGGATCCCCCAAAGCTTTGGTACAGAAATGCTGCTGCATCACACTCTCCTCCATTTTTGCTTGCTGTCACCATGGACTGTCTCACTCCTTAGCAAGGCAGAGGATTGCTGCAGCAGGAACCAGCCTGAACCACGCTGACAGAGTCAACGAGAAAGCAAAGCAGTCAGGTAGTGCCAACAGGGCACTGAGTACCGCTGCACCCGCCAGGCTTTGCTCAGGCTCTCTAGCAGAGATGTTGACCTGAAAACACTTTCAGAAATCGTCATTAAAGTCATGTGGATTTGCTTATGCATAATCTTTTTTTAAAACAACAAAACAGTTTGTGCTGTCTCCAGGATTCATAGGAGCCAGCTATTTCAGAGTGTTATTTATTTTTGTGATGTTTATCTTTCGCCCACTGGTGGGTGTGAACATCGCTGGTTTTACAGTGTGCAAAGCAACGACCCAGGACTATTTTTACATCAGACTTTTTTTTGCCATTTTAGTTTACTCAAACTTTTCTTTAAGGATCCCTCAGAGCTATAAAAACAATATAGCACAATCTGATGCCTCACAGTTAAGAAAAGGAAATTAAAACACCCTATGTTTTCCGTTTTAGAATTAAGTACTATGTGAAGTAACCAATGGATGTAGCTATTCAAGGCATAAAGTATGAATGATTTCAAGTATTTCATTCCAATCACTTTCGTTTCCCATTTTTGATAAATGAGGCAATCTAAAAATAGAATAAACCTGACATTTTAAATCAGGGATGAATTAAATGAAAACCTAATAATTTAGAATATCTTACCCATCTCTCTGTAAATGTGGCTATTACTTGACAGATCACATGCATATATCATCCTTTTCCTATCACTTGTTTTTAATTGTTGCCCTTGCCATTATTTTCTTCTTCCTCTCCCCTCAGCCAGGGGAGAATTCCTATTCACTATAATTCACTGATAAAGGTGTTTCACATAGCCAATACTTAAAATTCTTGTACAGCCATAACTTCATCTTCTTAGAAGAGTGGGATTTTGTTTGCATTTTTTTTTATTTAAAAGTAGATTAATACTCATTAAAGCTTATTTACTGTCTGACCCTTTATTTGAAGGGCATGTGACTATGAGATCATTAAATACAGAAGTGTTCTAAGAAACTGAAATTCTGTGCATAAGAGTAAGAACGTCGCTAGCTAATGTCATTTCACCTCTGACCTGCAGAGTAGAAAGTCAGAATCAAGTTCTTTGTCTGGTGGAGCTTTAGCAGCCATCCTTGAGACTGCAAAGATGTGCTTGCTGAGGGAAAGTTCCTTGTGTATTATGCTGTTTACCTAAGGGTTATATTCAAGGCACTCTCTGAACAGCTTCGCTGATTATTGAAAAATGCCTTATAGTAACTTCCAGCCTAAGTTGATCGATAGTAGTGCACAGCTTTACATGGGAGGGAGGGAGCTATTTAAACATTGAGAGCCTCCGGGATAACTGCGAATGAAAAAATAATACAGAACAAATATGTTGAAGGGTTCAAGAGAAAAGAATATCTTGTCTCTGTGCAGGGGGGAAAAAATTGTTAAATTGCAGCAGAAAAACTATTTGAATTCACTATGAATAAAGTGAAGGTGGATTTTTTTCCCTAGGCCAGAAAGAGGGGGAAAAAAAAAGCCAACCCAACAAGTTGTAGTGCTCTTTAATGTAGAGAGAAGCTAAGAGTTACCTACACACGTCCTCCCGTAGAAAGCTTACCTTCACTGCAAGTCTCTGAGATGTTCTTGGTCTGTGGCTCTTACTAAACTCCTGCCTCTGCAGCTCTGGGCCCCCAGCCCAGGCTCATTCTGCCTCCCCAGAGCAGGCAGGAGTCAAAGATATTGATTTCTATGCCAGGAACATCAGAAAAGGAAAACCACACTTCTTTCAACATCTTAGAAGACCGTGTAAGAATGTGGAGTGGAAGGGTCCTAACAACTGAAAGTGATGCTTCCCCCCATATCCCCTGCCGTGAACATGGAATAATTAAAACCTAATTTTTCAATGTTTTATTTTGATGAATTTTGCCAACATTCAAATGATCTGTGGCATTTCAGATGCACTGATGGAGAGGATGGGCATTGTTCTGATTTGTTGACGGGAATGTGAAGAGAGGAAAGGGAAGCGATGATGCTGCAAAAGAGAATTCCTGCTCTCTTTTTCACAGAAATTAATAATTAAAGATTTGCAGGAGTCTCGTGGCAGCTGATATTCTAAGGAACTGGAAGTTAGGAGAGATACCTTTGGTTACTAATTTTTTCTGACTTCTGTGAGAACCATAGTGTTCCTGTGTCTTCATTCCCTGTTTGTAAACGATGCGTCTGGTTTTGTCACTTCTTAAGGAAACCACCAGGCTCCAGTGTCGCATGCACATAGTAGTTGACAAGATAGAGGGGGACGCAGGAGAGCTGGTGGGGAAAGTCTGACAGGAGGACAATGGGGAAAGGGAAGAAATGAGTTTGTATCATAGAAAATGGGAAATAGGGTGATTTTTTTCACAGAACAAGATGGAAGATGAAAACTTAACTTCTGATGGAGTGACATGAGAAGCAGATTGGCTTTCTGAAAGATCTGTGGACGTTTGGAGTGAAAAGTGTGATGCACCTGTAAAGCCCAGTGGTGAAAAATCTTGTCTTGTGCCTGTGGTTAAAATTATGTAGGCAACCTTCAACTGCAGAGCCAAACAGGATGGAAGCAGGATAGATTCCTTTAGTAGGTCAAGTGGTGTTAGCTTTCAAAATTTGAAGAATTTGGGAGGACTTGGCCTCCTTTTTATCAGTTTCGCATGTTATGTCTTAAGGAGCAGACTGAACTTCCATCATTGCTGAGGGTGAGATGGGAAAGTAATCAGTGTGTAACTCACTGTTCTCTGCTTTGTTTCAGCTGTGGTTCTGACTGGTGGGGGATTGCTGGGGAGTAAAGTGATGACTCTTCATATGAATTTCTTAAAATATAATTCCTGTAACTCTGCTTACGATGCCATAGAGAAAGTCTGCAATTTTGTAGGAAAGGTGGAGCTCTAAGAACAGCCAGGAAAATGCATTGCAATATAGAATACTTTTGTTTCTTAAATCAGGTTAGGAACATGTCTGATTGTTGTACCACAGTGCGGAAGGGATTCTGCAGGGCCCAGAGAGGGGTGGGTCCAGTTCCCGACTGCACTAGCCAACAATACCGACTGCTGCCTCTGACTTGGAAAACATATTTTAGGAAGTCTCACGACTGCAGCACAGGACTGTAATTTTGCTTTGTGACTCATGCTGAGATACAGTCCCGGTGTGCCTTTTTGTCTGGGCACCTAATAAAGCTCAGGCCACACCTGTTTATGGATGCAGCAAAATGCCAGGGAGCTTATTTTTATACCATTGATTCTGATGAATGCCACTTATAATCAACACCTCCATGAGGAACTGGCTTGTGTGCAGAAATGCTCTTTAATTGAAGGGTACACATCAGCAGCACAATGTGAGCCCAGTGTGTTTATCTCATGAAAGCCAGAAGCATTACAGTTATAGAATATCAAATGCTTTGAGTGGATCGTATTTATTTCCTGATTTCTATGATCATATAGATCTTTTGATGATTTGCAAGATCATTCTTGTTCGTAAAAAGTGGTCACTCTAGAATGAGATAATTAGTTCTGTGAAGAGACCAGATGACAATTTTGGGAGGCGTTTCTGTCCTACAGAACATGCAGGTCGCCATGCTTTTCTGATGAGACAGAAAATGAGTTGCAAGAAGCTGTTAGGTTAATTACTCTTTAGAAAAGGGGTTAAATTCTAAGGAGTGTGCATCACTCTGTTGACAGAATGATGGTTGCTGGCAGATTAAAACAACAAAATATTTTGGAAATGTTCCCCTCTGCCCCCCCCCA
>NW_010399485.1:29541-52201 GCF_000710305.1 Buceros rhinoceros silvestris
CCTCTTTCAAACAAGGCAACAAACTGGACCTGCAAATTTTGACAATGATGTTTTAGCTGGCAAGATTCAAATGTGCATCAAATGAAATTGTGTTTTAGTGCATCAGTTTGAGTTAAAAATGAAGGAACAATTTTTAAAATCAATGATAGAAATCTGTGGGGTGGTCACTTACTTCCTTTTTCACAGATTGTGACATGGAGCTTAGAGGATGCCTGCAGTCTGTTTTGCCCAGAGCGCCTTATTTTCAAACTGAGCTGTCTTCAACTGGATCAGAAGCACTGCCTATTTTTACTGCCCAGTGCTAACAAATTTGTCTTCAGACCTCTGTTTACTCGATTATTGTTGTCACCATTTTTGTCTAAACGTTTTGGTTTGGTTTTTGGCAGAAGACAGTTTTCCCCCCACCCACCCCACAGCATTAGAGGTACATGTAACGCTTGCAGAACACACTGTCTGTGCATGCTGCACATCATGGCCACCATGGAGCTTATGGTCATCAATCATTTGATTGTTCTTTAAACACTGTTTTAACAGGCATTCGTTGTATAAATGGATCAGGTTATTGACCTTTGCCAGCAATTGCTTGCTGCATGTCATCATGGCTTAATGACATTATCAAGGAACATATTCTGTATTGTAGATACTTTAAAGGGTTCATGCATTGTCTCTCACTAGGACACATGGCTGGCTAGAGCACCATGAATTAGCAAGATGTTTGATGTCATTATTAAAATATGCAGAGCATTTCCAGCTACTTATAGAATAGGAGAGTGAAATACTTCTCTTTTCTACAAAGGCAAAGCCCAGGAAGAATAGTTATATGTCATGTTGGAATACTTGTTTTGAAATCATGCTTCTTTTCTCCTTTACAGTTTAATCTTCTACCTAGAATAGAGTGATGCAGTTCTCTGAACATCCTGTGAAAATTGTTCGACTGGTCTGCAGAGCTCCAGCTGCAACTCCTCCATTTCTAGGAATACTATAGATCTAATTGGCCCTATTAAATCATTACAACACATAATAGATGGAACTTCTGACTAAATCCACTATGTTTTTAATGAAGATAAGAATTTTTAAATTAGAATAGATACATCTTTTTTTTTTATAGTTCTATGGGACAGGAAGGTTGTTAACTCTAATAGCTGATTCAATTTAAATGAGGGACAGTGCCCAATATTCTATAAACTCTCTCTTCTGGTTAAAATTTAAGGTGGTATTGATTTTTCAAATCCCAAATCGTGAAATCGAACTATTCAGATGACTATTTGTAAGTTTTTCCAGTATATAGATTTGCGGTGGTTTCTGTGGCTCCTCATGTCACAATCTTAAAGTTGATTTCCTGTTTGCAGGAAAACATGCACACAAATTACACAGTCTTAGAATCCAATTTTTTCCTTGTTCACTGCAGTAAGATTTGGACTCTGCATGAATCAGAGAGAGTTCTTAAAAGCTTTAAAATGGATATAAATCAATAAATTGGTTTAAAATTAATAATTAGCGTTAATTTTTTCTTTTTAGTGGAGAGAGACTCATAGAGACATTCGTAGCCTGCAGAATAGATATGGCCAAAATGCAAGTGTTACCCTGTTGTTCTGTCATTCCTCTTTTAATCCAGAAGGACTTTTTTTTCTACAATGTGAAGATCTTGCTGTAATAATGACTCCATTACATATTAGTCTTAGTCTTTGATTTTCTCCTACTGGTTGTTTGAGATCCTGTTCTTCAATATCCCAGACTTCTCTCTCTACATTGTGTTTTGCTCGTTAATATATTCCAGTCAGTTCTCTAACTTTTGTCTTGTTTTCCTTTCCATCGCCATAGCAAAATATCTTCTTCTGTCATTTAATATTAGTAGTGTTATTACTAAGATTTCTGATGCTTATTAACAGCTTTCAAATGAAAAGCTGGAATGTAAAGCACAAGGGATGGTCTTCAAGAAAAGTAGGATTAAGTGTAGAAGTAGTTAATTCTTACCCTTCCTTCTGACTTTGTATGACTTTAAGTTAGTTACAGCCTTTTTTTGTCAGCTTCTGAGCTAAAAATAATTGGTAATAAGACTTTTTACTGCTGGGAATATTGTGGAGATCGCTGTATTAGTAGCTACTCCACATCTTCATAGATTTTAAGATTTGGAAGCAGAACAAGAATCATTTGTCCAGTGTTCTGCGTTGAGGCTGGAGAAATTCAACAGTTAATTCTGGAATAGAGAAAGTATTCCTTCTACATGACTGTAAAGGAGGTGTAACTTCAAGAAAGGAGGGGCAAAAAGCAGTTATAAAATTGGTGCAGGAGAGGAGAATCTGGACATAGCAGCACTATTTGAGAGTTTCTTGTAAGTAAATCTCACAGCAGTCTCTGTTCTTTTTTGCCAGGGTTACATTAGATTGCTGGCTTTGACAGCTCACTGTTGGCAGTAGGTTTCATAAATGTCTAATCCAGCTGGATTGTTCTGTTTTCATATTTTCTGCCTACATTAAGAGTGTATAGAATTACCAAAAAAAAAAAAAAGGAAGAAAAAGAAAGAAAGGAGAGAAAAGCTGGTTGTTTCCATTATGGGATTGAAGATAAAACAGAAAATATAATCTTAATAATTAAAGCCATGAAGGCTGTGGTGGTGTTGTGTTTTGTTTTGTTTTGTTTTGTTTTGTTTTGTTTTGTTTTGTTTTGTTTTGTTTGGGGGGCAGGGGGGAGAAAGCAAAAGCTCACAACACGTCTTTAACATCTTCAAGATAGATTCAGAGCTGTGATTTCAGCACCAAGACCTAACAAACATTGCATACAAAGTGCAGTAAATGCAGTATTCATAAATGTATATGCTCTTTGTGACTTCATGTCAGCAGGGTTCTGTAGACCCTCATTTGTATCAAATAAACTTCAAATGGTAAAGAATACGTGCCAGCCAGGGACGAGTATCACAAGTATCACTTTGAATTGTTCCTTGTGTACTCTTGCTGAAATGGGAAACATGGCTGCCTTCCTGTTTGTTATGAGTGAAAAACAGGTACATTTTCTGTAATTATTAGTAATAGTGTCAATTTAATAAATTATTCACTCGTGACAATAGGATTTACAGTCCATTTGCTGATAGCTTGTTGGGCATAGTGTTTGGTTCAGGAAGGCAAAATCTGATGGTAATGCAGTGTACATGGTAAATCCCTATGTCATACCGGCACTGAAACAGTGAAGACAAGTGTCGCGACACGAAACGGAGGTCGTATCTGGAGCTGGGACGAATCACTCTGAATGCCAATGTGGTGTGTAGTGAGACCCGTTTATTGTTTACATTACATCCCAATTTATAGACTCCTGTCCACTTGACTAACTACATGGTGATTGGATAGTGACTCTGTTACACAGACAGCACACATCTCTTAAAGCACTATAATTGGATAAAAGGGGTTAGTCCCCACGTGGTGAATGTTGTGGTTAAAGCTACCAAAACAAGGCCAGTAGAGATATAATTTCCCACATGATAACACTGCAGCTGGGTTCGGCTGCTAAGTTTCCCAGAGAGAGTAGCATATTTTCATAGTTCCAATTTCTGCTAGAAAAATACACCAACAACAAGTGATGATGACTTGTTTCTTACAGTACCTTCCTCCTCCATCAGGGGTGATACGCACATCTGCTTGCTTGATTTTGTGCTATTATTTATCCATTCTGGGACTAGACATTTAGAAATTCCTCTAACACAAAGGTTCATGGTTGAGGCTGAGATTTCCATGGACTTCAGAAGAAATTATGATTGCATGGTGTATTGATGGACAAGAGAAGCCAGATCAGAGGTTGCAGGAGCGTGATGAGAGGGTGAGTTGATTATGCTCAGCGCCTCTGAATCATGGCAACATGGGAGAAAGTGCAGAAATGCTTAAGTAAAACTTTAACAAGTGAATGATATCTGAGCTGAGAAAGGTAATAATATGCTAATAGCAAATGGGAGAAGTCAGACCATGAAGGGATTGGCTATGGAAGAAATGCAGTGCTGGACTGAGGAGAGGCGATGGCGTGGCTAGAAAGAAAACGAAGACCAGTATGATGCTAAAAAAATGGCATTTGTAGCAGTGTTCTGCAATACTGATGTTGGTAGATACATTTTTGTCAAGGCTAGAGAAAAGGTTGTAATAATATAGAAGGAGGGTGAGAGCTTAGAAGGGAGTTTTAGGAAGGTGAATAGATGAGACTAGTCTGTTTCCTATCGATGTCATGCAGAAAGAATCAGACAGCTTGCCCAAAAATGTGGAAAAAAAAAAAAGATCTGAGTAAAAAAAGATGTTGAAACTGGGGGGAAAAGAAGATGATCATGTTGCATATCATGAGAATAGACATGTTGGAGGGACAAGGAACTGCTGTGTTGTGTTGAATTTGAGTTGAAGGCTAAGCAATGAGATGGGAGAGGAAATGGCTGCGTAGCAGAGATGAAAATCTGTCACTTATTAAATAGTAGCTGAGTTTGTGCATGAGGTCCTCCTGGCGTAAATCAACTGCAGATCTGTGGGGAGGATGAGAAACAAAACCAGAGCCTTACACAGCCCTCACAGAGAGCGCAGCATCCTGGGTGCAAAGGCAGGAGAAGATTTCAAGCGGAAAAGTATCACAGTTTCTGCCAAAGGCACATGCGAGCTCTCATCATCCACCGGCTCCTCATCTGGGAAGCTTCCCTGTGCCTCCATCAGTCCTTGGGTTAAGCAGAGGAGTCTGCTCTTGCCAATACAACATTCTGGTTTGAGGTGGGATTGTTTTCAAAATGCTACTTAGCTCCTACATTGTCTCTGAGGTAGTGGGTTTCTAAGAGGAATCCCCATGTGCACCCAAGGTTGTCATGACAGTTTGAAGTTGAATGGGAGGCACCAAAAAAAATTCTGATTATTTGCTGTAAGATGTCCAAGTAGCAGAAGCTAAGCAGTATGTGAGAACTTGCTTGTCATGCCAGAATTTTAGTAGAAACATTATTTATCACTGTTTTACAGATAGAGTAAATAGGATAAAATAAATAACGTGACTTGCCAAAAAATCAAACAAGAGATCTGTGGTCATAAGTTGTCATAGTTCTCTGCTCGCAAGTACTCTATTTTATTTCTTTGTAATTCAAAAACAATTAAAGCAATAAAAATAAATGAAATAGGAATAAAATAAAACCCAGCACGTCTTCAGCAATTCCTTTGCTGAAACTTGTGATATATTGTGAAAGAAGTTGAGGCTTCCCTCCTTGATAATACATTAAAAAATTATTAAATTTTTCTTTTTCCTTAACTAGGAATAATATTTAATTGTCATTTAAACTGGTTCTTTAAAATCTCATAGTTTTACCCACAATAATGCAAGAACATTTAATAAGTCTTAAAATATTCATAACACACAGAGATCGTTACTCTTGAGACCTTTGTACAAAGCAGTGAAGTGTGTTAGACATATGGCAGAAACCTCTTCATTTCTTATTTCTTTCTATGATTATATGAAAGAAAGGAAAAGTCTCTGTTCTTTTCCCCATTGCAATCTGCATGCCGTTGTTTTATCTGTTGTGGGCCAAAGTCATCTCATGCACACGTTCACTGGAGTTAATCAGGCTTGAACTGAGCTCGGTAAATGTAAGCACAGTAATGGGAAATTGCTGTTTTGTCTCAGTTTTCTGTAGCATATTTCAGGTAACAAAAAAAGAGGAAATAATTTATTTCTATATCCCACACGACATTAACAGCCCAAACTGTGTGGCCTGGCAGATGCTGGTACCTAGTTTTTTTATTATTGGTAATTATCTAAAGCCGTTAATTGCTGTGGTGTTGAGTATTAAGAAGAAAACAAACAACAATTGGTATGTCCTGCTTTGGAAGTGGATCATAAATATCAGAAGCACTTGTCTCGGTACTGACTGTTTGTAGAGAGGATGGGCAATTTTGTTTTAATTATATTTCAATGTGATTGTCTAAAGTCAAGTGGAACCTCCGTGGATCATATCGAAAATAAAACTGTGGTTACAGTATATGGTCATAATCCCCAGATCTGTTGTGTCGAAATGACAGTATAATGAGTAGAAGTTAAAATGTCCTCTGCTTTGAAGTCATCATGGTTGTCATTTGATTAAATAATAGTGCATTCTGTTTGATGTCTTGGCTTTATTATTCAGAAACACTTCAGTATATGTGTCCTACCTTTGTATTATGTGCTTCTGGCAACCAGGTATCCATAGAGGTTCTTATTTACACACCTGCAACGGATACACTGTACATTTAGCTTGCATGTGTGCTGCTTGAATATAGAATTTTAATTATTCCTCTTAATTATGGTGCATTCACCAAAAAGGGGGAAATCATTGGTCAGGTACGAAGAGAAACTGCTTAGTATTTGAAGGAATTTGATAATTTTGTTGTAGTTCGTAGCTTGGCAGGTGGTAATAATGCTATGCCAGCACTGTCAAAATATGAAAATTAAAGTGACGATGGGTTTTAATGAAATCCATTTGACAAATATAATTAAGGTGTTTTAATATGAAGCCCTGTAATAAAGACTACCGGTGGACTCCCTGAGGTCCTGACTAATTGTGTAGATTGCTTTTAAGCTTTGAATAGTTTTATTGGATAATGAACTGTTAAGAAGTGTTAGATCTTTCTTAAGCAGAATTTGGTTTGAAAAAGAAGAGGAGAGACAGGCCTGAGGTGTGGCATTTTAAACATAATTAGAAGAGAGATTTAAGTTAACATCTTTGATCTTGCTGTCAGTTTTTGATTAGAGCTGTAAATGCTTTAATCAAGTGCAGTGTAGTCATTACATTTCTAACTGTTTTTAAACTGCGAAATTACTGAGACACTGACATCGGTTTAACACTTCTTGAGAATTTCCAGCAAAGTTCTGTTTGTAAACTGGGTGTTTGCATTAAAATGTCATACTGCAATAATTTACCAACTCGGTAGATCAGGGGATAATTATATTTTGGTGCTCAAATAATCTGGAAAACCTTTCTAAGATTAAATATAAAGTCCTGTAGTTGAGGAGAGTGTGCCACTTCAGATTCCATCAAAAAAATAATTTCTAATACTGTTTTTTCAATTAAAATTATATGCAAAGTAGCAGTTATAATAAAAATGAATATATAAAAAGCTAAGTGCAGTATTTAAATGCCTGCCACAGGAATACGATCCTTTTAAGGATACATATTGTGTTCTGCCAATGTGGATTCCTTCACACCCATTTTAGAAACAGGGAAACAGGCACAAATATTTACCAGCTGTACAGTAGTGGCTGAGCCAGGAATAAAATTGTGTTCTCTCAAATCCCTGTCTTCCAGTGTTAGAGTGCTTGAAGAAGTTTCAGAATGATTTATTTATTTATTTTTTGCTGGCATCCAAACAGCAACAACATGTGAAACTGGCTGTGGTCACAGTTTTGTGACATCAAGTGAGGATGGTTGGCTGGATGGTACCTGCCCGTAGGTGGCATGCCTTCCATTTGAAATGCAGGACCCAGCAGTCCAGGGTTCCTTCCCAGATCTGACGTCGCTTCACCTGTGAGCGTGGCAGAAAATGCAGATACTTGTCTCTTTACTGCGTTGGGCCAGGGTCTGCTGTTCACGTTGGTACTCTAGAAATATAGAAATAAGCTACAGCAAAAAAACCCATACCTGATTTGTTCTGTCTGCAGCATGCAAAACATTTCATACGAGTAAATGTGAACAGTGACCTGCCAGCAAGTCCCACGAAATTGATAATTACATCCCACAGCAGAACACCGGATGTCTTTGGCAGCATGTCCTGCACGCTAATGTGTCCTAGGGCTGGCAGACCAGGAGAGAGGGTAGATGTCATCCAAACTTAGGACATCCTCACAGAGACTGTTCAGCTGCAGGCACTTCATGGCACCTCCAGTGCACGTATCTCTGCTGGCTGCAAGTCAAGTCACACCCAACACGGTGAAGCAGTCACTCTGGTAACCCTGACCCAAATCATCGGGGACTGAGACCATGTCCAGTAGGTGAGATGGCACTTGGAGCACTGCAGACACTGCTTTGGGAGAATCTAAGCAAAAACTGCTGTCCAGTGCAGTAAGCTGCTCTCTTCTGGAGCTGTTTGTTTTTAGCAGTCGCCAGGTTTGCCCCCAATTAAACCATATAGCAGTAGTCTAATGTAGAGCAATAGCAGGTGTTGCTGAGTTCCTCCATCAGAAGAAATCACCTTTGTCATCTTAGACACTTACTGAAAAATCAGGTTTTGATACAATTTTTCCTTCCAGGGATGGGATGCCTTAGAAACAAATCGTGTCCACATGCAGAAAAGCCCCCATGTAAGCCTACTTCTTAAACACCATCTGAAGAGCTTATTTTGATCTTTAAAATATGATTCTGCTCTGAGGAGTGCTCTAAAAAAATCTGTTATGGGAAAGTCTTTATTTTCTTCTCTGTGATTTCCAGAAGAAATATCTTTGTTTGACAACTACAAAAGCAGACATTTATAATTTTATTTTATTTTTTTAAAATATGGATAGCCCTGCAAACTCAGCCTGGATTTTAAAATCAGTCTGGATTCTTTCGTTCTTGCAGTACCAGTGATTTGCCAGGCCATCGGGTATTTCTCATTGTTCTCTCTGTACTCTTGCTGTGGGTTTATTGAGGTAGTGGTTTCTCAGCATTACTCTGCGTGTAATCGAAGGCAATACTGCAGATGGAAATAACTAGCACTTAGCTCATGTGTGTGAAAAAGGAGAAGAATCCATAGCTGCACTGGTCCTAAGGGTAAGAATAAAAATATAAACACAGGAAAAATGGCTTGAGATGGGCAGGTAGAAGTGGAAGAAGACAGGAGCCTGTAAGACGTGTGCTGTGCAAGCAGCACAGAGAGTTTGTGTTGATGTTTTGTCCTTTAGATGCAGGTTATTAAATTAGTGTGTATTTCAAATGAACACAGGTTCTAATTGGTGGGTATAAATATCATTATGCGTAAAACCAAGATCCAAACGTAACAAAATATTCAAACTACTAAACTTCTTCACCAGACAAAATTACATCTGAGTGAGCATTTCCTAGAGATTCCTCCAGAGGCCAAAATAAAATTCTGGGGCAGAGCTGGGACTTGAACCGCAGCCAGCCCAACGAGCTAAGGACTGTCCCTGCCCACTGTTCCCTGTCCCCCCATCTCCAAGTAGCTGCTTCAGATCTTCAGAGTCCTGATAGAAGAAACATTCTTCTTTGCAAGTACAACCACTATCATGACAAAACTGGGGTGCATTACGCATCACGTGGTTTTCTAGTTGTAAATAACCCACTGAATAAACTAACATTGTCTTGAAAGGGTTTTTCCTCTCCAAATTGCCACCTCTTTGTAGAGATACTGCGTTTTCAAGGGAAACTGAAGCTTCATGAATAATTATGAATTAATTTTGCCTCCTTTCCAAAATCAACTTTTAAAATATTCTTTTTTGCTTTGGTGGAAACCTTTAACGATAAATTTCCTCAGCTTTTATTGTTATTTTTTTAAACCTCGGTACTTTCAGCTTCCAACTTTGCAATACAGTTCTTTTATATGGCCTTTAGATTTTGAGAGATTTAGTTGGTGGAAAAATGGGAAACATTGAAGAGTTGAGCTAATTAATGTTTCCTCAGCCTAAAGTATGCTATTGTATTAGAGTTTTGCCACATTTGTAATTTATGCCTGTTAAACCTTTGTTTTATCATCTATTACTGACTTCTAGGCTTCTGTTTGCACTTATTGTCTGTAACAAGCTTTTCATTTTATATGGAGAAAAAATGGTTTCAGTTACTTTTACAGTACCCGAAAAGGAGAATGGGATTTGCAAATGATAAATGGGGAAGTTGACTAGCTAACTAATAAAGATTTGTCTTAATCAAGTATGATTTGTCAGAACAGGAGCGCACTGGGGTCAGGGCACACGCAATGAATAATACAGCATTCACTGGAGAAAAGGACTAGGCAAAAGCCCTCATAAATATGCCGCGATTACCCATTGCTAATTCATATTCAAAGAATGAGTTGCACTGAAGCCAGCTTCGAGGTTGCTGAGCTGTTCACCTGCTTTGTGGGCTTTCTGGTGTTTAAGAAAGTTTTTATATATACAGTTATATATAGTTATATAGTTACCTAGTTTTCAGAATGCTTTATTTTTGCACAGGCTGCTACACTTTTTGGTCAATGATTTTAAACATTATTTATTAATAATCCCTAGATTTGTTTTATTTTTCTAATGTCTGGACACTATTTTATTTCTGGTTTTCATTGTTTAAAAATGAATGTGAGTACAGCAGGACATAGTTCCATTCACATTTAAAATGAGTTGCTGAACAGTACAAGAAAGGTTAAAACACTCTGGCTCCCTGGAAGTGTTAAAGATCAAACAAGCATAAATGTTTGGCTTGTGTTGCCAGCGTTCCTGACTTTCTAATCGGTCTATGGATTCAGGATAAACCTGGTACATCAGGATGTTGGGGGAAACCTGCGCAAACCCAAAGGTCTGTTCAGCTCTGGATTTGTTTTCATTTGTTGGCATTGTTTTTTCTTCAAGGAGCAATTCCCAGATTGAAACAGCTGAGGGATATCCTCTTCTCGTACATTTTCTGAATCCCAGATATTGAGATACTGCAAAGAACTTTGTTCCTATTGATAAGTTTTAGCTACATAAATGGGTTGTGAAGAATCAGGTTTTTTAAAAATAAAGTTGTTCCAGTGCTTACAGATATAACTAGCAGGCTTTGTTCTTCCTCTTTGTACTGTTTAAATGTCATGTGCAGCAGTTTTGTGTAGTTAAATAAGTTTGAAAAAAATTTATTGCTCCACACTTCAATTTTAAAACATATTTCAACATTTCAAAATGT
Organism: Buceros rhinoceros silvestris; assembly: GCF_000710305.1. Taxonomy (NCBI): domain Eukaryota; kingdom Metazoa; phylum Chordata; class Aves; order Bucerotiformes; family Bucerotidae; genus Buceros; species Buceros rhinoceros. Next base: position 40,355 of record NW_010399485.1, read on the forward strand.
TTTCTTCTCTTTTGAAAACCTCGTGTAACTTTGTTTGCTGTTTGCTGATCTGGCTCATCTATTTTGTGCTCAACTCTGTGTCTTGAAGTACATTTATTGCTTTAAACCAGCTATAGAGGTAGGGCCAGCTTTATGAGCCTTGAGCTGCTGAATGCGGGAGTCTATGTTGCCAACTCCCTGCCTAAACATTTTACTTTTTTGATATACCCAGTACTGCAGAGTCAAAAGTAGTTATTTACACTGCTTTAAGTTTATAGCAAACTTGGTAGATGATGGAGCATTTTTGATTAAATTGTGGTTATGAATCCAGCCTTAGTTAGATGAACCAAGGATCACTGTTGTGTCATCTCAGGGCTGTTTGGAGTCAGGTTTAATTAAGCGATGATTTGTGGCTCAAGTCTTAGAGGATATGTTTCTGCAACTTAATTTATGTGCAATAAGGATTGTTAATACTCTCCCCTGCTAAGTGGCTTTCAGAAAAGTTCAAGATTGGCCGTACTGTAATGAAGCAGCGTCCGTTCCCTGCATCAGGCTCAGTGTGAGCAGGGACTTCTTCCATTCTGACAGCACTTCAGGTGGTAGGAAAAGAAGATACCAAGGGTTGGTTCCCAACTTCACTTACATAAGTGATTGAAATGGGGGTAGAAAGTTGTTTACTTATTGATGCACTAAGCAAGGATTTCTTTTGCCTTAGAACTTATTTGAAGGAAGGAAGGAGAAGAAGATGCGAAGGGAGGAATTTGGAGTGGATGAGCACTGCCAAGCTGGTGCGTGGCTAGAACAATGGCTGGACTTCAATGTAGACAAGTGCTCAGAAGAATCAAAGTCTGCCACCTCCTGTGAATGTTGCTGTGAGGATGTTAGTAAGGGAGCTCAGCTAGATGGGTGATGGGAGTAGACAGAAAGAAATACATCAGTTAGTGAGTAATGAATAGTGTTATACCAGAAGATTGATGTAAGTTGGGATTTCAGAAAAGTATGAAACCTTAGAAAAAGAATAGGCTACTGGAGGTGAAGTTACTAGGTCTGTCATATATCATCTTTCTCCTTTCTTTTTCCTGTTTTCTTCTTATTCATCTGCCTTTTTTTTTCCTGAGGTAGGACAGAGTAGGCTTGGACCATGGGAGGTGTTGGTTATGAAATGCTCCCAGTTTGTTCTTAAAGGCGTGTGGCCTTTCTCAAATATCTTTTCTTCTTTATTTTGAACAAAGCACAAAGCCTGAATTCTGATTAGGTGTTGTGGGTGTTTCTCTTTCTCGTTTCCCTGTCCTCGGGATCAACAGACCCCTTTTGCTGTTGGACAGTGAAAATAATTTCATGAACATCCTTTATAGCTTATTGGGTCCTTTTGTCATTTGAAAAATGTCTGTATTTTAAGTTTGCTGGACATCTTGGGTTTTGGAGGATTGGGAGGTATTTTTAGGTGCTTTTTGCTTTCACAATAAGACTGGGCAAATTCTTCTTTCCTGTCTTGCAGCTGAACTTCTGACAGCTCTGGAAACGTTGGATGTCCTCGCTGAATGCTGTTGCCTGTCAGTACTCTTTCTACCTGAGCAGCATTGGCTTCTGCTGAAGAGGCTAACTAGTCCCTATAGCACGTAGCTAATTTTTATTTTGTTTTGTTAAGTGACCACTTAACAGCACGCAGATTAACTTCTCTGTGGCAGATTCTTGAGGCATTTGAGCACCAACTCTAATGTTTCACTGTTCTGTTAATGCTCTACAAATTGTCTCTTCATTACCTTATAGCCATTCTATTATCCTTCATTTATCTGTATTAACCTGTACTTGTCATTTAATAACTTCAATGATCTAAATCCTTCTATCTCTAATTATATTGACTGTTCAATGTGAACATATATCAACTGAGAACTTGTAGATTTATAGGACTTTTACCTATGTCCCTATGCTTAAAGATATGTCAGCCCTTTATTAACTTTCTGCTGTCAGAAGCTTAAAGCATTTGACTCAGCTCTGAATTCTTCTAACTCCTGCAACATACATTTTCCAAGTCTGTAGATCTGCTTGCTGCCACCTCTGCACAGCTAGCATTTAACGCTTTCTTTTTTTCTAGAAACTGCTGTTGATTTATCTCTCTTAGGCTCCTAAAATCTAAACTTTTAGCCTGTCCAAAATGGAGTGGCTTTTGAAAAAAAAGTGTCCCAGCCTGCCATATGCTTACTGAGTTTCTGCCTGTGTCAGCGTAGCTCTCCTCCAAAACTCTTCCACTGCTGTTGCTACATCTTCAGAGCATGTGATGTCTGTGCAAAGACACCACAGGATTGCGCTCCCCAAACGGCACTGTTCAGTAGGCAAGGCTGAGGATCCCAGGGTGGAAGTGTTCTCTGTTCCTGCTCTGATTCCTTCTCTCACAACACACGGTGGTTTTTTGAGTTTATTTCATGATTCTGAACAATAACCATCTTGATTTTTAACCTGAATTTCTGTCTTTCCCACCTCTAATTACATAGCTCTGATACACGCATTGTACATGCAATGAGATTGGACAAATCATATTTCCAGGAATCTTCTCCATGATTTGGTTGTTTTTAAGCTTTTTTTAGCCATATCCAGATGTCTGCTGCCTCTTATGAAGTGTACAGGGTACACTTTGAGAGGAAAGGTGCTGTATAAACTGTGTTGAATTATTTTATTTTTCATATGAAAAGAAAAATGAGGATTCTGTCTTCAGAATTCAGAAAAATGCATGTTTGTTTATTCAAAAGGGTGAAGAGGCTCATTCCTGTCTCTCAAGTAAATGTATTAGTCATTCTTAAGGAAAAAAATATGATTGACTTCAGTGATTAGAAGAAGCTCTTTCAGAATCAGTTTAGCTGATAAAGTAAATAAATACTTAAATGGCTGGAGGCAAAAAAGGAAAAGAAAAACCAGTCAAGCACAATTTACTTTGCATCCTTGATATGTGTGTAGTAGGCATTAGAAATCAAACTTTGTGAAACATCTATTAAATAATTATGATTAGTAGATATAAATAAATACTGCATATAGGTTATAGGCAAATTCTAAAGTAAGGGTGTATTCAGGAGTGTAAAGCATCACTAGAAATTATCATTGTCTTTTGGGTTTATCTCAATGTGAAAGTTGAAAATCATGTGCCAATTTTTACACGTGAAGGAGGAAGTTGGGTTTGCCTTTCTTGATTTTTGGAGGTTTTGTTTTTTCTTGAGTTGGGAAAAACATCTTCATTGTACTAATTAGTCTCAGTGTTTTAGGATAAGAAATGTAAATTTTTTTGCATAGCACAGTCTCATAGAACCGTTCTTCTTGGACCCACAATGTAGCATTATTAAAGTGTTCAGTACTGAAGATGCTGATTTCCCATACTTCGATCAAACATCTTTAAGGCAGCATACATTTAGAGTTGTGAATTTAGCATTCACCCTTTAAGGCTGATGCTTGTTAATATTAAGTTGTGTACTTTTTCAGGTTTTTTTTCTGTTCATCGCAGCATTGTTTAAGACTGAAATAATTACTGTATCGAATATTCCTGCCCTCTGTCAGTACATTGATAATGATGTAATGCATTCACCCTTTTGCTTCTCATAGTTTAGCTGTAATTTTAGAACATAATTTCATGCATCTCTTTGGGAATTTTTGGTTAGAAGAGGGAGCACCACAGTCTTTTGTGGGACTTGGGACTGCACTGTGCTAAACGTTGTCTTCACATACCGACTAAAAGGATGGGATAATTCCCAAATAATTGACATTGTTAAGATTCTATGGAAATAACACCATTACTGGCAGCATGCAACACCCTTCAGTTTGCATATTGGTCTTAATTCGTGCATTTGCACTACAGCATATCTTAGAAATCTGACCTTTTCACATAACTGTAGTAGCATCATCAATGATTTGCATTATAAGTAGTCTGGAAAGATCTATACAGCACTGTTGCTCTAAAAGCATGAATCTGCCACATAGATAAAGGTTTAACTGGCAGGAAAACATCAGAGTCATGGGGAAACTTGAAGAATGATAGCAAGCAGATAGCAATGGTAGGCTTGTGATTAGCTGTACTCTGGGCTGTTACTTTTTTCCCCCCTCAGGCACTTTCAGTTACAAACCAAATGAGGAGACGTCTTCATATCATTTATAAGTCTGTATTTTATTTATTTATTAATAATTTTGTTAAATTGTTTTGACCTTCCAACTAAAAATCTAGTTCCACTATCATCAGTGAATTTTCTGAGTAGACCAAGGATATGAAGAGGACCTTTGGATAAAGGTGTCAATTTATGTTTGCAAACTTATTGTGAGATTATGTTACCTCCGTTACATTTCTTTGTTCAACTTACGTTGTTATTTTAGCCCAAAAAAGGCCAAAGATCATCAGCTAAAGTGCATGTAGAGTAAAGCTGGTCCTGTAAAATTGATGATCCGTCCAATTATTTATCTATAGAGGCTGCTGGGAAGAAACGCAACTATCTCAGTTCTCAGACCCCTCTGCTAGGTTGAACTTCATGGCTGAAGGTTTAATCCCTAAGTGTCATATCAACAATTCATTCTGTGATATTCTGGCTGACATGCTCTCCTTCCTTATTTATTGATGTCTTCAGTCATCGACAATGAGAGGAAAATACACTATTCGTCAAAGTGATGGTGTTTTACCCTCACTTACAGTTGATGCTGCTGTCACATTGATGGTTGGAAAATAAACTCAATCATTATAAAAAGCTAAGAGTGTGAACTTGCCAGTGACAGGAAGAAGATGAAAAAAACCCTGACGGTAACTTGCTTAAAATTGGTGTAATAAAAATAGAGCAGTTTCCTATAAAGATATTTTTGAGCTTTGTTTGTGAAATACCAAGCCATTTTAGCCATTTACTTTATAGTTATTCCTTTGAAGGAAGATCCGCTCCTCGGTCTCCTTTATGTCTGTGCAAACATACATATAATTTTTAGCAATAAATACTTGTTATCATTTCACCTCATGCTGCTTGGTTAGTAATTTGTTGATTTTTTTTCCTCTCTATTTTTGAGGGATGTTGCTTTGTTTTTTCTCCCCCGGATTACATTGAATGCATGTATCTGCTTGTGTGTTACAGTCTTTGGAGCGCTTTGATGAAGAATAAGATCAGTATAGTTTCATCCAGTAAGTCCTTTGACATGCAAACATAGGCAATTGCTTTCTTGGGCTGCCATTTGTAGAGCTGTACTGCACCTTACAGCTTTTTTAACTCAATAACCACATTTCACCTTTGGGAGGCATCGTATATACAGCTAAAAGTAAAGAGCAGCAAGCCAAGAGGGACAAGATAGCATAATGAGGATGTCAATTTGTGGTCAGATATCTGAGGAAATATTTATCTTACTTGTACTGTACTTGGCAACGGATAGAGAAATATATACGTAATGAGTTTCCTTAGACTTTATCTGACAGAGTGTTTTCCTTGTGTTAAATGGATTTAGAAAAAAAATTACTTGTCTCAAATTTTTAAAGTTTGAGGTGATTCTGCTTTGGATTGTTTCTGGAAAATGGACTGTATCTATTTAAAAAAATAAAAAGAATAGTCATATTTGCTCTACTAACATATTGGTGAATTTTTAATGATTAATTTGCTTGAGGCTCCTCAAGCAACATTTTAACAGGCATGATTTTTGTTGTTTATGAAAAAAAGTCATGTTGCTGTAGCTTTTCTGAGTTTTGGTGTGTACCTCTGGCAAGCTAGCTAAGTAGCCTAAATGAACGTGCAGAGAAGTGCTGGTTGTCTCGCACATGCTGTGTCCTGAGGCAAGTTACAGCTGCTGCAGCTCCTGTGTCTCCTTCCCCATCTGTAAAGTGGGAATGATTTAACTTATTTTTCTCCTTCAGGGAAATGCAGGGCGGGTTTCTTAATGTTTCTATAGAACTTTGAAGATTAAAATCTCTATACTTGCTGCTAATATTTCAGTGTTAGAGGAGCATTTAACTGAAGCTGTTTGAAGAGTGAAGTTTTGGCACCGTGTGTTGTCTTTGTACCATATCTCGAGGCCTCTCTGCTATAATTTTGCAACCTTTGGTTCAGCATAAGCTGCGGAAGCAAACAACTGCTGTGTGAAAACCCAGTGATGACAACAGATTAATGTCCGTGTCTGCTATTAAAAACATCAGGAGATCCATTACAGCATATCTCTAAGCCTGCCAGAAATAGTCCATGGTGGAGCAAAACAGACACCTGTAACCGGGCTTAGCCTGAAATAGCTTTTGTTTATGCATCAATGGTAAAGGCTGAGAGACACAGAGAGTGGTTTTCTTCTCGTGAGGCTTCTCAGTATCTTTAGAGGTATAAGGATGGCTGATGGTCTAGCAAAGGCTTCCTGTCTTCCTTCCTAAGACAGGAGGGAGCTTAATGAGTGTGTGGGAACTATGAGCACCCAGCACTTAGAGAGCAAGTCTGAAAGTCTTCTTGCCTTTGTTTCACAGAGCGAAGGTCAGCATCAATTCCCAGGGCTAGGCAACCCCAGGAGACACACGGGGACAGCTCCTGGTTGGTCGCTACTTCAGTGTTACATTGCTTGAAAAACTCAAATTGCAGTATAATGCTGTCTTCCTCTTTGCAGTTAGGAGACGCGATTAGGTTACCACGTGTATATACCACGTCGTTACAATCTAACCTGGCATTCTGAGGCCTCACAGTCACAAGCTGTATTTTTCATGATTTACATTTTGATTTTTTAATGCAGAGCAGATTGGACAGGAGATGCTGGAAAACCTCAGCCATGACAGAGAGAAGATCCAGCGTGCTCGGGAAAGGGTAAGTTTGATAATAAGTAATTGCTGGTCTCAGATTTTATTTGCTTTGGGCAAGTTCTCTGTGCATGCAAAAATAATCCAGCATATTGTTCAGTTTTATATAAATCATTTGCTATTGTGAGACATAATCACCATCTTCAGTGAAGCATTTGAAATGTGTGTTGTATCGGGCCAGTCCTGCAAAGCCTCTTCTACAGGGAGTCACACTGAAGTCACCAAATCCACTGCTAGAAGCAAACTTTCTGTCCCTAACATCTTCCTGTCCTTTGAAGGATCTGACATCCATTGCAGTGACTTCTTGGACTGTCTGTGAAACAAAGTCTGGTATCATGACTGAGCTTCTAATTGAGCTCTGCTCTTTGTCGCTGCAGGCGCTGGTGATGGCCTCTGTAGGCAGTGCTGTGGGGAAGAACAGGTAGTGGTTTCTTACGCTGCTGCTCTGTCACTGCAGTCAACATGACAAAGCTACGTCATTTTTGGCTTATGTTGCCTCCACAGGGATCAACTCAGCTCTGCAAAGTTTATGACATCCCATCCAACACATACAGCTCCTCTGTAATTTCCTAAGAAAATTGCCTCCCTGGTTCTGGTTTCTGCTCACAGAACCGGCACTGACTGCACCTGTGACTTTCTGTCCAGGGCAGCGTGATCGGATACTTTCCTGAGTGTCCGATTTTGCCAAAGCTAAGTCCTCCTAAGGCCTCTAGCTGCCCAATGCCACTTGAGAAAACTCCTTTATCTGTTCAGGGAGTTTCTTTACCTGGATAGCTTTAATAATAATAATAAATACTTAAATAATAGCTTTTGGTAAAGCCGCATATGACAGCGGTAATGAGGCATTTTCTGTCAGCTGTACCAGATGCTTTCTAAAGTCTTGGGCATTAGCTGCTTCTAAACATTAAGTATAAGTAAATCATTAAATGTAACTAAGGATTGTGAGTATTTACCAAGTGCTGTTCAGGCAACTTTCTGTCTTATTTCACCGCCACTCCTCACGTCCCTACTGACTGCTGAGTCTGTGATGCTTTTCTGTTTCTAGCTGGACAAGTAAAACCTAGGCAATGGAGATGGATAACATGTAGCCCTTTCTGCTGATCCTAAACATCCTCAGGGAAGGAAAATGGGGAGTGTAGTTCTGATGTCTCTCTGTACACATGGTTCATAACGTAACTTCTCCTTTTCTGTGCTTTTCACATGAAGAGCAAATTTCTTTCATGACAAAACCTGTAAGGTGCAAGGAGCAAGATTAAAGATCAGTGCATTCTAGGAAAATGTATCGCACCACAGAGCTCTTGTCGTAAATGGAAGATCTCAGATTCTAAGTTTTTATCATATGCCACATAAAATATTTTGTTTAGGGAATTCAGCAAAGTTTTCCAGTGGAGCCGCACAAGGGGACCTGTCTCAGCTGTCCATATTCTTAGATGTACAGCCAGGGATGATCTTGGATAACATGGCAAGCTCTCCATTTTCTGGAGATTTTTTTGAAGACCAGGACAGAGGGTGCTCTATCCATGCATGGTAGCTTTACACCAAGTACATGACATTATTATCAACCAAGGAATAAACTTGTCTTCTGAAAGTCAAATGTCAACTTGAGTTATGTTGGTCAGTTCTTAGCAGTTCAATGTTGTGAAAATAAGGAAGATTTTCTTACAAGCAAAATTTAAATGAGTTAGTGTCTCTATAGTTTGGTTAAATTTACATACAGGAGATTTCCTGTCTGTAGAGTAAAACTTTTTTTTTCTTTAAGTCAAAAAGGAGGGGTAAAAGCTCTTCCACAAGGCAAACGGACTATACAGGAGTCTAAAAGATGCAACATTTTTTAGGAAGAGCTCAAATTAAAATGTGTGTAAGGCAGACAAGATATCAACATCAGCATCTTATTCATCTTCCTTTCTCATTATTATTCTTAATATTATTTTTCTTAAACACCGTGTAGATTTGCCATTGCTGGTATCAAAGCATATTTCAAAATGTTTTTACTACAGTAGTTCTGCGAAACAAGGAAGTGCTATTTAACAGATTTGCATGCTACCCCTTTTCTGCCTTCTGCTGTGCATTGGTGTTGGTAAGGAAGTGATGGAAGAACTACAGTCAGATATTTCGGTTTTTAATAAAAACAAACTTACAGTTTGAAACTCTTTATGTTGGTTTTTTTTCTGCTGGTGCGGGAAGAAAAGGGGTTTTTTAATGTTCTCTTGGGAGGTAGCTAGAGATCTTCCAACAATGTGTGTACGTGTTTGTTTCTTTTTTAACTCATCTTTCACTTATTTCATGGGTTTTCTTATTACCATTAAAATATGAGGTCGTCTTGCTTAGAGGAGTTTGTCAAACCTCTAAGATTCAGCTTTCCCTTCCTAACTATCACACTGATTCTAGCTGTCAGGTAGAAACCTGCAGCGAGAGAGGAAAGTTAGGATCAAACATATAATGGTAAAAAGGAGAGAGCTACTTCTCTGTGAAAAGGGAGGAGAAGCCCCAAGTGTTAAATGCATCTTTATGAATAATAAAAGACCAATGTAAAGCATACATTTGTACTTCAGATTCCCTTCTAGCATAGATAAGAACTTGGCTTTTTAATGAGCCTTTTAAAAATTATTGTGACGTTTTTTCTTCTGTTGCTTGTGTCAAATTGGGCTAAACTGCTTTTCTGGAGCTTGAATTGTCTAGATGAATCAGGAAAAAAGGAGGGAATAGCCTCCCTGGAATATAATGCTCGTTTTTGTTCCATCATAGCACAAAATTACAGAGATCTGAGAGACAGTGCAAGCCTTCCCACCGAATATCAAATTGCTAAGAGCAAGTCTTGGTTGGCGTTATCCAGTCCCAGGCTCTACTTGGCATCGTCTTAATATCTTTTACAAGAATAAGAAGAAAAAGTATGGAAAAAGGTTATGTGTCATTGATTGCTACCACTGATTTCAGTAATAAACATTAAATCCAGTAGCAAATATTTACAGTATTGGGTTCCAGAATAGAAACTAGTTTTAATATTGCTGTAATGCATATATTCAAGATGTAATAGTCGTTTGTTATGCTGAAGGTGATTTGTTATTGTAAGACTGCAACTTTTCTTGGCAGTGTTACTGTTTGGGTAGATTTATAACACAGGATGTATTTTGTCTTTTACAACACGTCTTCTTTAGTAAGAAGTCAGTGAGTCAAGTAATCCTTTCCACCTGATTTGATAATGAAGAGGTAAATATCCACCTTTCATAAGAAGAATATTGTTTTTGTGTATGGCCATACAGCTGTGTTTCAGGGCATATTAGAAGCAGTGGTCCCTGCTATTTCATAGCTATGGTTACATTATCATTTACAGTAGATTTTGATCTCCCACTAGCTCCAAGATCTCCAAAATGTCCAAAGATATCTCCTTCAGCTATCAATAGCAAAAGAGGCAATAGGACTGTAATTCTATTCTTCCTAATTAATGAAGTTCATTTGCTTCATAAATTTTCATCTCCTCAATTTCTTTTTTTATTCAGTTGTTTTTTTACCTATTTTGCAAGATTTTTGAGAGCTGTAGAGCAAGTCATCTAATTAAGTTTAGCTGTAAATGTGTCCTAATAAACTACTACAAAGATGTTATTTTCAATGAGTGAGTGATTCTTACATGCAGAAATACATATCATACAGATGTGCCTTATGTACCTACTATATACTGTGCACAAAGTGTTTGGGCATCCATCTCAGTGGCTGCTGTAAGGTCAGAACAAGTTTTGTAGTAGGACAGTATAGGCATGTTTCTTTTATGCAGAATGGGTAAAAGGACAGTGTTCTGTGTTACTGCTTTTTCTTTAAACTACTGTCTTTGAAAAACAATGAAAGAAAGATATGTTTGCTTTTCATTTCATAAAGCATCAAGAACACAGCACACGGCTGTCTCTTCATCCCTCGGTGCCCTCGCTAATACACGTAACCAATACACATGCACACATCAATAGGAATTATGGATACCAATTCATACGGCTTCTACCTGCAACCATTTATTTGTAAAGCTTTTGCTCTTTATCTTGGTTCATCTTTGTTGCCTCGATGTCTTATCTTCCATGAGTTTCATCTTTATGTAAGTGAAAACCAGAAAAATGATTTTTAAATTTCAGAGCTTTTAATTTTCAGAGCTTTCTTACTTACGAGTTTGGGGTGGGTCAAACCTGAAGTTGATTGACTCAAATGATAATAGAAATTGTACAGAATGGAGTACATGTGCCTTTTGCCTTTAACGGAACTCTTTTCTCCCCAGCTTAGAGAAACAGATGCAAACCTGGGGAAGAGTTCCAGGATTTTGACGGGAATGTTGCGAAGGTAAGGCCAAGGTAGGGACGCTTCTGCTCTTCCTTTTTTTCTCTCTCTCCCTCCGTGCTTTTAGTTTTAATTCAACCTCATCATTTTGCTGACAAATCTGACTGTTTTTACACAGGCTGTTCTGTAGAATGACTTCAAATTAATGCTGGTAGTAAAGCAGGCGTGGTTAGATAGAAGGCTTCATCACAGCTGTGGAAAGAGTTTTCTCTAGCCTGAGGGATTACCCCTTGCTCAATCCTTTCCTTCTTTTTGTTGAGTTTGGTTGTTATGTTTGTGTGTGTGTGTGTGTGTGTGTGTGTTCTAAAATTAGTGCTTTTTAATGATGATTTCCTGTGTTCCTTATTTTTGAGTGATTTTGATGATGTCAGGTTTTTTTACCTGTTAGATTTTGTGTGAGAAAGTTCGTAAATGTTTTGAGGCATCAGAAATTTACACACAGATGATCAATTTTGTCTGAACAGATGGGGCAGACACATTGTCAAACCTTGTGGTTTTAACATGTTTCTTATGTGTTTTCAATATTATGAAAATTATCCCTGGGTTTAAAGTGAGGAGATACGGAAGTGAAAAATTTGCAACATCTTAAAAGCCTGTGTGGAACTGCAGGGAGGGAGTTAGCCAGTGATTACTACCTGCCTTGCATTTACACTGGTACCTTCCCACACTGAGTTTTTTTGATTAGTGGCAGCTCTGGATATGTGTTCTTTACCCAGTAAAACAGCACCTGAGCTTCTCTGTGTCATCCATATTTCTGTATATATTCATCTTCCTGAAGGGAAAGA
>NW_010399485.1:52302-63938 GCF_000710305.1 Buceros rhinoceros silvestris
ATCCCTCTAGTAGATGGTGTTGGGTGCTGTGAAAACACAGTTTTAAAGGAGTTTAGAGCATCATCAGAAATGTTCAGCATGAAATTATCCTTGCTATGGGCTTGTGTGTTGCGTATTTTCTTCATGCAATTTTCTTACTCAAAAAAAAAAAAAAGAAAAAAGAAGAAAAAGTTCTAGCAGAGTTTTTGATTTGTCACTTGGCTTGGAAAATACCAAAACCAGAATTTAATAAGTTGTTCTTTAGTCTCCTCAGAAAAAATAACTTTGTTAGTTCCTTGTATACCCAGTTGCCAAAGGTTAAAATGGCTGATCCTCATGCCTTCATTCCACAGATTTCTTACAATTCCAACTGCAAACTGTAACATATAAAATGCTCTGATTAAGAGTAATATGTAAATGACACAAGCTAAATTCAAAATCCATGGAGAAGGGAAGTGGCAATTGAAAGGAATGGTTCAGTGCCTGTAGACAATCAAAATAAACTATAAAAAAAATGAACGAAAGAAAAGACACAACCAAACCCAAGTCTCCCCAGGAAGGGCTCTGCGACATGAGCTGTAACGAATATTCTGCATATGTCTCCATTTTGTCAAATCTCATTAAAGGGGTTTCTTGCTTTATGTCAATTGAGCTGTCCAAAAATCATTCATCATTTTAGTGTAAAAAAAATCATGCAGTTATTTAAATAATATCATATTAATGTTAAAGTTCAGCTGTCATTTAATAGTATGGCTTAATCAGACATAGCATTTAGGAAAAATAGTTTTTTCGGGCTTTCCTTGGCTTTCAGGTTGGCAGATTCAAATAAGGATTTATGGGTTTCTAAACCAATGTATTCTTTCCATGTTTATGCTTGAGGTACCTCAGCCTCTTTTGCAGCACCCCGTAGTCTGTTATTTTCAATAAAATAAAGTATCTCCTCATATTGTGTTTGAATACATTTGCAAGTAATTTGGAGAAGCTGAAACAAAAACATATGCTGTAACCTTTGACTTTGTTTTGTGTTTGGGAATCACAGTTAGGAGTCCTAGTTTTTAAGTGTTCCGTAAGCCAAATGAAAAATATGATCTTCCTGAAATATACTTGGGCTCTTCTTTTCAGACAAAAGGATTATGTAGTCGAACACCAAGATGGCATGTTTCTGAGTGTCAGAAAGACACTAGATTTCCTTTTTCTTTAACAAAAGTGCTGAGCTGAGTCACCCATCTGGGTGAAACGCAGGTTAGGATTTAAGCTCCGTTCAGGTAAATGTGCCAAAAGCAATGCCTCGGCATGGATGTAACTTGCAGTGGAAGCTTCTCAGGATGTAATCTAAACCCACATAATAGATAGACCTATGGCAAATTTAATTTATTTGCGACTGTTGGGTAGAAGAGTGTAGCATTATCACAGCTTCAGCATCATCCCAATGTTGTTTAGTCTCAAGAATATTAAAATACAGACCCCAAGAAATCAGCACAAATTGGATAAATACAACTGTAATAAAAATAATTAGCACAGATTGCCAGTTGTGTCCTAATTTCTGCATAGTTCAGTACATACCACACAATGTTTTGCTTAATTACTGGAACCAGTAAAGAAACTCACTGGAGGACTACTCTTCACATCATTATTATACAGAAAAGGTAATGTTAAATGAAACATTGTTCAACTTAGTTGCTACTCCCACATTATGTATTTGTTGATATGCTTGAAGTCACATGCCAGGCTAACACCCTGTGCATCAAATTAATGCCCAATTATTTCTATTTTTACCCTCTGGGAAAAGTAAAGCAGCATCACTTCTGAGTCTGGCCAAATATATTAAGAGATTAGATATTTAGATAACTAGAGGGCTAAATTACTCGCTTTGTATGACCTGAATTCCTTGGCCATGTATTTGCACATCAAATGTTCTGGAGACAGTGAATAAAAGCAGGGACGGGTTTTGTAGGTTGCCGTAGCTCACTAAGGAAGGCAGTGGAAGAACAGAAACGGGACTTCCTATCCTAGCTTGCTGCTCCAGCAACTTAAAGTGCCCAGCCTTATGTACTGCAATTTTATCCCCCAGTATTTGGGGTACTGGGTAAGGAAATTTATGTAATAAATGTTTTTAAATATTCCCATGTTTAAATATTCCCATGAAATAACCTATACAGTCAAATTTTTTTTCCATAAATAAACCTACTGAGAATCTACTAAACTAGTATATTCCACTTACATTGCATTGCACGACTAGGATAATATCAGCGTGTTGATAATGTCAAAACATTAATCATTTCCTTGTACATGTATCTATAGCTCTGGACACCCTGACATTTTATGACTCCACTTTAAAACTGTGAGGCTGTAACAGAAGCTCAGTGTGGTTTCAATTACAGAATTTTCAAGTAATAGGATTTAACATAAGGAAATGGCATCTTCTGCGATCATCTGTGACATTGCCATCTCAGACATCTATACCTTGGACTCCGCTCCAGTGTGAGTTGGGGAGCACGCAGTATGTTAGGCAGAAGCAGAGAAGAATATTTTCTGAGAGATCTTCAGTCTTTTGCCCATATCCTAACAATAGCCTAGAAAAGCTGTTCAGAAAAGGATTTGGACAGTCTCCAAACCACATGTGGCCCAGTGGGAAAGAAACCAACCTAAAAGTAACCAGATAAAAAATTCAGTAGATTTGAATCTTTATCCAATTAGCAGATACATTCTATCTACCCCCTTCCAAACTGCAGAAAAATATTTTACAAAAAAATAACTGCTACACTCCAGAACATTGTTTTATTCTGTCTGGTTCACCAGGACATTTTTATGCCAAAAATTATGGTTTAATCTTCAGATTTCAATCTTCTGAGTTGTTAATGTGCTCTGAGAAGCTCATAAACACATCTGCTCTTATAAAAAAGACACTTAAAATTTGATCTCCAATAGAACAAACACACTAGCTCCAGCTGATGGAAATGAAGTAAGTGTTCAGCTCTCGTGTGATAAGTTATATGACTTGCCAACAGCTGCATGACCAGTTGATTACAATCAGAAACAGGGAAAGCCTCTCCCGCCATGCTAGTTGTAGTCAAGCTTCTTCGTTCTTCTTTCCAGGAAAATTCTAGTAGTCCTGCTTCCTGCATTACTTCAGTCAAACTTTCTTGTACTTTTGAACTGCAGGGTAGTCCAGACTTTACAGCTATTTTTCAACATTTCATAGAATCATGGGACAATTTAGGTTGGAAGGGACCTCTAGAGGTTATCCAGTCCAACCATTTACTCAAAGCAAGTCTAATTAAGGCAGGTAGGTAGCTCAGAGACTTTTCCAGTCAGTTTTTTAACATATCCAAGGTTGGAGCTACCAATGCCTCTCTAAGCAATCTATTCCAGTAGCAGTTGAAATAAGCATTTTTCCAGGCATCTTGAAATTTCCCAGCTTCCAACTTGTGTTGTCTGGTCCTAAGCGGAAGTTATTTACAACATGTGGTTTAAACTTGGCCTTCAGAGTTTGGACCTGGATTTTAGTTAAGTTTCTAGCAGTTCAAACAACTTCAGCAGTTCTGAAGAAGCTCCTGAAGTCATTAGGCTGAGATGACATTCAGCATAGGGCAATTCTCTAAACAGGGTGTGAGGTGCTCTGCCTCCACCCGTTGACCTTGTCAGGAGGCCATTCAGCAGTCGATGCACAAGAATTTTTTTATTTTTGCTTTGTCACACTTCTAGAGATGTGGAAAGTTAATTCTGTCTGTTCTGCCTTCTCTCTTGATGATGAAGCCCACATTTCCATATGCAGAATAATATCAGCAGACAGTCATGTCCCCATTGAAGCAAGCCAAAAGAAATAGTGAGTGTTATCACTGTCTTTCCTGTTTCCTTACCAATCTTTATTTCCATCCCCAAAGCCCATAACAACAAATTTTCTTCTGAGCTACAGCCTATCTCAGTATCAGTCATACTAGGCTATGACTGTTGAGTCTCTGCCCTTTTCTGGAGGAAGGTCTTAATGTGGCAGTATTGACTGAAGTTCAGCACACAGTTAGATTTGCTTTATTTTCGTGGTAGTAGAGGAATTCCTCTTCCCAGCAGAACTTTTCTTATTTGGTCTGAACCCAATAGAAGTTTGAGTAGAAATTATTTCAGCAACATTTTGGTACATCTATTTCAATTTTTATTTCCAGATCTATTTCTACACTAAAAAATGATTGAAATGGTAAATCCTCTAGCAACATGTCTGCTCCATGTTGAATATTTACAGCTGCGGCTGTTTACTTTAGTAGTTTAGAGCTTGATTCAGGAACATATTTAAACATTTAGTTAACTTAAACCAGAGGAGCAATTCCTTTAACTTGACGGAGTCTGAATAAGGTGGGAGTGAGTGGCAGAATGATTCTTGAGGCAACACAGCTTTTATTGTGTGCCTTGCTCACGGCCAATTACAGAGCAAACCCTGTTCTTAATATTTCTATTGTTAAATGGAAACCATAAAATACACATAGGATATGTTAGTGTTTGTTACTGTCGGTGTAAGAACTTTTTTAAAAAAAAATTCCTGACTTTTAAGCATTTAATATAGTTACTTTATTCTTGTATTATTTTACATGTTTGTGCTTTAATATGCAACTAATCTTCATCAGTTATAAGGTGTTGAGTCTTTTCAGAAGGAAACTGATAGCTTTGTGGCACTGTTAATCACAAGATAGTCTTTGGATAGGGAACATACAGCTTGTTATTCCAAATTAAACCTTAGCATTAATTAGTACCTGGTCATTACTCACTTTGACTTTAAAAAGAAACTTTGTTTCTTTGTTGAAGTGATGGACAAACATCTGGAAAACGTAAATGTAGTGTCAGTAGAATTCCAAAGGTAAGCATTCTTCATCATCAGGAGTCCAAGACAGAACAGGAAATGTACCTCTAGGTCTGAACAGCAAGAATTTTAGGATAGCATGGGACACTGTGGGTTCCCTGTTCTCAATTCAGGTATGAGTAATCGAATGTATGTAAGATGCATTTCTTATTTTTAATAATCAATTGAGAGCTGGTTTATAAACCTTGTTCTTTTTTCTTAGACAGTGTTCTGTATGTTGTTTCCGAAATGCTTTCGAAAAAATCTTACCCTACTTCCATTCAACATTAGAAATAGTTTTCAGTTCGTGCATCATAGAAGGTGCAGAGCTGCTGTATAACCACCATAGCTACAGCAAGGGGTGTAGATGGAGAATTCCAAGCCATGTACTGAAGGTACCGAATGCCTCACAGAATGGAACTAATTTCAACATTATTTCAACATCAGCTAAGATTAGTTTAATGCCACCTTAGCCTTTGCAAAACTTCAGCTCCAACAGCCGAAGTGATAGAGAGTTTAGTTCAAACCTGGAAAAAAAAAAGGAGCATCATGATTGATCTTTACATTTTAATAACTGAAGTGCTTAAGATGGAAGTTATTCTAATATCCTTGCACCTAGCCTCAGAAGGATATGTTCTTCATTCATTGAGATAGAAGCATTTATATTGTAGCATGGTTTTATTTTTCTGACTGTTGGAAAGCTTTGCCCGTGTGCCAAGCGGCCTGCACTATGTCCATTATGAGTAGGGCTCTCAGCATTCTTCAGACAGTATTTCTAATCCTCTTTTTTCATTCCTTTTTCAAACATACAATGGCCTTTTTTCTGTCCTCTCCAATCCCTTTTTTCTATCATCTGGAATTACTATCTCATTTGCCTCCCTTCTATCTACTTGTGTCCAGCTGCACAGCTGGAAAGAACATTTTCTAAAGCACAGTTGTGTTTCTGCAGGAAAGCAGGATCCCGATGGATAATTATCGAAGCTAGTCCTAGACCGCATATACCAAGAATGTAAAGCATCATAATACGTTAAATATCATGTAACCCTTGGTGATTGTTCTTGGTATTGAGATATGTTGACTGCCATTAAGCAGCCAGAGCCTAAAAAGGTTCACAGTGTCAGGAGTGAAACAAAAGGCATTTCATAGTCAGCGTTGTCATGTCTGAACTGCAGTAGATGTCCCATGACATGCTTTCATGAGAAGGCATGGCTTACATCAGCATAATCAGTGCGGGGCTTTCTTGCAGTAGTTACAAGTACTTTCCAGTTGGATGATTCTGGCTGATGTGATATTCAGAAATAGCGAAGGAAGTGAACATATTTCACACGTGGTGAGATTGTTTATGTGAAGCCGGGTCAAGTAGGGAACCTGTTAGCAAAAGCTGACGTTGGTAATTGCAGAAATAATTGGAGACAACCCTTCAGAAATCAATGAACTCACACTCCTTAGTGGTTGCATGTCTGAACTGCCTAGCAGTCCTGAGGTTGCACATCTGAACTAAAACTAGACTGTGTTCTAAGCTGAAGAAAAGTAACATTTGAAAATCAAACAAGAGCAAGAAAATACAGAGATTTAACTTTTTTGTGGCACTTCTAAATGTTTTAAGAAAAAGGGAGTAATGTTGTCGAAGAAACATCAGAATTTTAAACTTCTCCCACCCTTGCCAGCAGCATTTTGGACAGATTTAGTATTTGGAAACAAATGGTAGAAATGGGAATTGTTTTTTACAGTCTTCTGTCAGGAGCTTTGTTAGTCTTTATTAGGTAAAGAAGCTCTTTTGTGCATTCTGTATATATTCTATGATTTCCAGTAGGCACTTTTCTTACCAGACTTGATTGAAATTGTCGGCTTTTAATAACAGCAAAATTAATTCTGCTTTCCAGCACAATTCTGATCACACACTAAGGACTTTATCTAAGAAAACAATGAAGTCATCAAAATTATTTAAAACTGCTGTGATACCAGAATTTTGTCCTTATTAGCTAATCTTTTAGATTAGATCATTTTCAATCTAGCTCACAGTAGCAGGGCAGAGTTTTGGCTGTGCTCTAGTGACATAAGAGATTAAGTGATCAACAGCTGGAACAAAGGAAAACTTGGGATTTGCTGAGTACAGTTTTTGTTCAAGTCAGTCGCTTAAGTTCTACCACAAAATCCAGGACCTGAACATGCAAGTCATACTCGTACGAGTAGTTTGCTCGCCCATAGACCTACTACTGAATGAGGATCTCTTTTGGATGAACCAAGTTCATTTGGAGGATGTTTGTTGTTGTAGTAGTTTTACGATAAGTATGAGAAATCAACAGCTAAGGAAAACCAGGATCACTTCTACAGTTTATTGCAGATAAATTAGTGCTGCTGTGGGACAAGACTAAAACTGAGGGAGAATTTACATCCTTGGGTATTATGTAATTATGTTGTATTGGACCTTTAAAACGCCGCAAAAGAAATGTTCACACATCTGTCTGAGGAATAACAAAGTCATGAATGAGAAGATGTGGTCTTACAATGAGAGATTGTTTAGTCTACTTGGTGATAGGAAGGATGAAAATGGGCTCTTCAACTAATATAGAAGATTTGAACCTAATCAAGAAGGCAAAGAAAAGTCAATGTGGAAATTGAACAAAATGGGAAAGACAGGGTAAAAGAGTTTTACCATAAATACTGAGATTTATGTTCTCTATAACATTTGTGTAGCTCTAAAGTAATTCATTGAAAATCATTGCAATTGTTTCAGAAATATCTTGAAAAATATAAACAAGGGAGAGACTCTGCAACCTGCTTGCTTCCAACAAACCGATAAATTATCAGTGCTAATGCTCCTTCAGTCTTCGAATCAGGATTATAACTTGGATTTTAAAATAAGATTTTTAAAATTGTTTATTGGTTGGGTTTTTTTGAAGTCTTGAAAAATTAAGTGGTGATAGTTGTCTCCATAGTCAGGAGCTAAAATTTATTGGAATTACAAGCAGTATTAGTACTCTGCAGTTTAAAAACCTAGCAGAAGAGTTTTTCACTGATCTATATGCCTTCTGCAGGTATTAATTTTCCATGAGTGTTAACATGGCTTAGTTTGCAGGATCTCACTATGTAGAATTTATTACCTAAGAGCTTTTGTTTAGCTTGGACTTTGAGGTACTAACCAAGCTGTAACCCAGAAGTTTTTGTAACATTTGCAAGTTAGAGCGAAGTCTTCATCTTGTCTTATTTAGCAGATCTGCTCGTAGTTTAAGATTAGGACACTAACAGATAATTTTTCTTCTTGAATAAAAATTGCATCTTCAATTTTTTTTGCACCAACTCCCTGCCTTCCTCCAGATAAAAATGCTTCTGCAAGCAAAAAAGGCACTCTATGTTTCTCTGACATGCTTATCAGGGCTGCACATAATGTGTTTAAATAGGGAATTGTTTGAGAAACATGGTTCTAAGTGTGCCCAATCTTGCCTAGACGTCGGGAAGCATATGGTCTCCTTTATCCATGCCGAGAAACTTCCTTGCTGCTTTCTGTCACCGCTGTATTTTTTCAAATGCAGTTTTCAGTGTGAATGGCACACACGTGTTGATTGTGAAGGTAGCATTCTTTCAGTACAGCCTTAAGCTAATTACTCTTAGTGGCAGTGGGGCTTTGTACCTCATTTGTGAACAGCTATTTATACTACTACACCAGTATAAAGCAATGTTTCACATTACCAGTTTACCAGACTATTACACCGTTGTGTTTTAAACCACTGTAGGTGGATGGAGAATATGAGCCATCTGTTTTATTTAATGGTATAATCAGTAAACAATATATGCACTTCACAGATTCGGTCATTAAAGATGCCCATATTGTTGGACCCTGTATTTACATTGTAAATTGGTGTATTCACACATCAGCTCATTCTGGTTTAAAAGGCTTGCTGTGTTCATAAGCTGGTACAAAGCAAGCTCAGTCACTGCTCGAACCCAGTGCAGGTGGTCGAGCTAGTTGCCACATAGATCAAAAGTCAAAGAACTGTGAATCTTCCTTTGAAACGGCATTTAGAGAGACAAGGCTGGTCTTATCTTCACAAACAAGAAAGAGCTATAGATATACATCATGAAGTTATTAGAACAAAAGGGGGTTTCATAATCTCTCGGCATCAGAAAATTCAGTACTGCAGACTTTTGTGAAGATATCTTTGGAATATAAAGACCATCTTATTTTCCTGGACAAAATTTAGAGGAGTGAGTCTGAATTATTAAATATGAGAAGGTTCAGTGATTTCAAAACTTTGGAGACAAGAAGTTTCTTTCTCTCACAGTCAATTTCATTTTATTTTATTTTCAGCAATGCTTAAGCAGAATAAAACAGTCACCAACAGCTAAACAACGGTCACCAACAGCTAAACAACAGTCACCAACAGCTAATCTTATTCAAAGGATAGAGGTGAATGGGTGTATTTGTGCTAGAAACAAAGGAAATTCCTCGATATTTCGATTTTCCTTAAGTATCCTTGGTAAGCACCAAAAAATAGCCACCAAAATACATTAAAAATTCCTTGATAAAGTAAACTCCTGTTTGCTAGCACATTTTTAAGAACATGGAAAATCATACAATTCTGTATTAAAACAGTAATGCTAATTTCAGTGTTTTCCTTTACAGCTTGTTCTTAAGACAACTAGAATTGAAGGTATTTGCTGGAGGACTCAGCCTCATTTTTCGTTGCGTTTTATGAGGAATTATAATTGGGTTTGTCACTAGGTGAAGGCCTGACTGTGACTGCCAGTAGACAGTGAAGAGAAAGAACTTGTGGAAGTGGTATGGCTAAGAGTGAGTATGCAGGTCAGCTGCAGGAGGAGTCTTGAGGAGGAGGAGTCTTGAGCTTGACAAGACACTGCTGCTCAGCTTTCATAAAAATAATAGCAATAAAATGAAATATATACAATAGCAATACCAACGCCACCCTAACCCCATCCCCTGTGGCAATTACATCACTGTCACCATGGATGCTGTGGGCAGACTCTGGGGAAGGCCCAGGCTGGGCTCAGCAGCAGATGGGAACTGGATGGAGGAACTGGATTCTGGAACTGGATTCAGGGATGCACAGATCGGGATCAAAGGCAGGATAGACAGAGTCCTCCTTGAACATCGGCCATTGAAGGAGAGACCTTGATCCTTGTGATCCCTCAGCTTAATGACAAATGTGAGATCTATGGGATGGAACACCTTGTTGGTCAGTGTAGGTCACCTGTCCTGTCCGCTCCTCCCCACAGGTGCAGCTTCTAACGTACTGCACCCCCACCGTGGGACACAGGACTTAGCAGTGACCTTGGTCTGCACAGGAGCAAGTATAAGCACGAGCCTTTCTGCATCCCAGTCCCTGGAGTAACTGTAAACGCGAAGTGTTGTCGCTTCTCAAAGCAAACGCTGTCTGTAAAAATACTCCGTTCACTTCAGAGAGTGCAGTTAGTTAGAAGAGACTGAGCTGAAAAGTAAAATCTCCGAACAGAATGAGTTCTGTTCTAGCTCAAACCAGGACAGGTTTCCTAGTAAAGGCGGGGCTTTATGAATGCCAGTTCTTCACCTCAGTTTGAGATCATCTTTTAAAGCAGCAGAGTGTCTGTCAGGATGAGGTCTTAGTCATTTCTGGTTGTATGCAGCTTATAAAGAAATAGCAGGACGATGTTAATACATAAGAGATGTTATATAGGAGATTTTCGTTTTGGTTTCTGTTCCTATGTAATGCAGCTATACTCAGGAACTGAACATATACTCAGTAAAAAGAAGTGTGTACATTTTCCATTTAGTGCTACAAACATGAGGACATAGCTTTCTAAGTCTTTAAATCAAAGCTAAATAATAATATTATTCTTTTTTATTTTTAATCTTGGGGTGGGAGGATTTTTATACTATAGCTTTCTTCTGCTGGCTTGAATTTTAGAGATATTTTCAAGTATATGAGCAAAGAGAATAAAATATCTCATTTTATGAGCCATTATATATGCTTTCAAAATATACAGTATTTTCATAGTTAAAATATTTAAAATAAACCAAAATAAGACTTGGCTATAAAAGTCCCTTTTATAGTCGTCATGCATCCATATTTCATGTAAGTTGAGTATTAAGCATTGGCATGTTTCCTTATGCTTCAGGATGTATTGCCTTCTGATTTTGAGATATTGTGCAGCTAATTTATTTCTAATCTTATAAAGGTATTGAGGTTTTTTTTCCCATCCCAATCCAGGAAAAACAAGCAGAAACTTGACTACTAATGTTTGAATCCTAGCTTTGTCCTGAGTATATCTTGGGTTGCTGTGGACACATCTGGTTTTGTACATCTCTAAAATGAGGATAATGTTCCATATCTCAGCACAGCATTCCAAGAGCAAATGTCCTTAATTAATCTGTGCACGGTCCTCACATGACAACCTGATGAGAGTTTGTGAATGATGGACTAACTGGTAGCAGTGCCTGTCCTGATTTGGGGTCATGGCTTAAATGGATTTAAAAGGGGTGAAAGAGAAGCATGGGAAGAATTTAGACTAGAGGCTTGTGGAGTATCTGATTTCCCGTAACAGTCCAATATCAGCTATGTACCCGATCTCCTTCACTGCTGAATTTGGATATGGGAACAAGAAGTTATCAATTCTTTGTTGTCTTCTTCAGATATTATTATTTTGAGGGCTACAGGTGACAGGATCATCTTTCCTTGGGTGACGTTTCTTATGTGATGAAGACAAAAAAGAAAAACCAAAACAAAAACAACCAACAACAACAAAAAACCCCAGTATTTGGGTTGGTTCAACAAATAGAATTAATGCATCCCTGGAGACACGATGATATATATGTGTATATGTAGAAGAGCGG
>NW_010399485.1:64047-75192 GCF_000710305.1 Buceros rhinoceros silvestris
GTAATGCTAAACTTCATGTTTAAACTTCAGCCCAGGCAACTGCTTCTTCCTTATCAATCTCTCCTCACTGCTCCTGTCAGAAATTACGTTCTTATACCTTTTGTGGACTGAGATGTATAATTGCTGGCTGCTGTCAACCTGCAAACCATCAGTACTTTACAAGCATTTATTAAGTACTTTAGGGTTCCTCAAAGAAGAAAGGTATCCCTACCAAGGCAACACTTTAAGACTTACTGTCACGGCGCTGCCGTTTCCTTGTTCAAAGAAAGTGTGGAGGAGAGATGTGTAGGCTCAGGGGCAAAGGTAGACAGTTACATACTTCCCCTGGCCAAGATTACCGTTAGCATCATCACCTCTCGTCTCTGGGGAAATAAAAAGAAACATAGTTTGTTACAGAACATGGATGGGTAAGGCCATGAAGATAATCTAGGAATGTGTAAAAGTTCTATCTCATGCAGTAACCTGATAACCAAAACCATACTAATGAGCCTTTGAAATTCCAATATTTTGCTGTACAGCTTCTGATTAAGGAGAAAATAATGTGAATTTCCATTTACCAGTGAGATGACATTGCTCTTAGCTGTAAAGTTAGAAGAGAGCTTGTTAGTTTGTGTAGCAGGCACGTGTTGAAAGCTAAGGTAAAATGAAGATTGAACGTTATAGCTGGTACAACACTGTAGAGCTCCCTCTTCAAGAAGAGTATTCTTTATAGAACCTCTCTTATGCTGGTGCACTTGGTCGGTCATATTTTAATGGTCATCTTTGAATTACTGATGATTTATTAAAGATATATCAGCAAGCAGTGGGAGAATCATGCCAGTTCATCAGATGGTTCCTCTTTGAGGAATCTAAGTGATCAAAAGAGATGAACCAGTTATAATTCTTCAACAAGTAGTTGTTTCTTAGTAAATTCCCAGTGTCCTCTTTGGAGTAAGATAGAGTGTTTGGAGTTACATGATACACATATACCATGTTAAGCATATTGTAGAATTGTTTTGTAAGAAACTACATAAAACATATTATCAGTGTTCCAGATGCTTAGCAGTGACCTAAGGAAATGGGAACCTCATCTCAGAGATGCCCAGTGTGAGCAGACAACACATAGGTGCAATCAGAAATGTTGAGTGAACCCAAGGAAAAGGCAGTGCTGCAAAGATGCTGTCATGCTCTGCTTTGGGCAGTGATTTTTTATGCTTGTAATTCTGATCACTGAAATCAATGGAAAAGATTGTGCCCAGATACTTGTTCTCTGAATCTGAGAGGAGGTGCAGGTGCACAGGATACCAGAGAAAAGCTCTGCTTTATAAATGTAGAGACTAGCTTACAGTAGAGTTTCTGTTTTGTCCTCTTGCTCCACAGACCCAATTAAATGCAGGTTTCATAGGAAAATACTGTCGTGGCTGCCCTGGGTAATATTGGTTGGGATATTGGTTGGGAGGACAATTAAACTGGCTGTCTTCTCTAAACTCTTGAGTTCTGAGACTGACTTTAGTTTGAGACCCACTGTACCCTGCTTACTTTGATCCAAACCCTAAGAATATGTAATCATCGTTCAAAGGAATGAACTTCTTTGTAAGGAGGAAGCCAAGAAGTGGCCCCAGAGAATGCCTCCCCACATTGAAAGCCACCACCCCCTGATTTGATGGCTTCCATGCTAACGTGTCTTTCAAGGGGGCCTCTTTGTTGTGCATTGTTGCTTGTTTGGCTATTCTTTTATTTCAGTCTTAATTGTCATTAGCGTTGTGGGGTTTTTTTCCCCCTAAAGTCATCTGGGGAATAGTAGTTTATTGCGTATTGTTGTGTTTGTCTAAAGGCAGTTGCACAAGCTTGAAACCTAATCCTTGTAATCTTTCCTACTAGGGAGAGCTTGAGATAAATACTGCTGTATCCTTGGTGGGAGTGGGTCTCTACTTTTTGATCATCCATGTCTAAATGTTGAGTAATACTTAAGGGAGAATGTTCTCAAAACATTCCTTAGATGATTATTAGATTATATTTTATGTTTGATAAAAACTGAAAAATTGTGTAAATATTTGCTTAACATCCCACCCCTAAAGCAATTTATTTCCTTTCTGGCCTTCAGCCCCCCTGCTCAGTGAAATGAGATCAGTCACTTTCTGTTTATATTCAGTTTAACTTGCAGTTTTTGTGCACGTGGAGTGTGATTCCCCACTGCAGGGGAATATTTAAATAATAAGTGGGGAATAAAGAGGGAGGAAAGGAAAAAATATTATTAGAATATTTTTCTAGTGTCTTCCCACTTGTTAGAAGTAAATAAGAGCTATGATTATACTACTTGTATATGACATGCTGATAACTAGAGTGAGAAGAAATTTTAGAAATAATCCAGTCCTGCTTTTCTGTAGATTGTTTGTCACATAGTAAGTCGGACCAGTTTATACATATTATGTTCCTGTGGCTACTGTTCAAAACAGCCTTTGGCAAAAATGAGCATGAGATATCTTGTTCTTACAAGAGGAAATCACTTTTGCATCTTGGATACTCTGTGGTGGTTGAGTTTTCTGGAAAGTGCTGACCTTTTCATGTAGACAACAGTCAATACTCACATAGGTCAACTGTCATTTTTCCCTCTCATCTGAATTTTTCTTTTTGGGTTAATATAGAGTGTGGGTCTCAAAACCACGGACATTGGAACAAATGCTAGGCCATGACTAGAGCTCATCTAGGTGGGAGGAGGGACTTAGAATAACATTGTGTTGTAGAAAAAGAACCATCAGCGTCAGTACATTAATTTAAAAGATTGAGGTCACTTCTCTGCCCCAACCAGCATTGATGCATTTTTGTCATACATTGCAAAATGGCTACTTCAGATGCAAGACGTCCTTGAGTTTCTCTTAAGTCTTCTTTCTCTCCCACCATGTTTTTGCAATTAAATACTGGATTAAAATTCTTTTTCCTTTTGTTTTGTTTTTTGGGGGGTTGTTATTGTTTCAAATGTGTTACTTTTTCCTTAATGTGTAGCAGCTGATTTTTCCTCTTTTGGCTCACTTGGGCACAGAGACAAACCTCCTTTCAAGGAACAGAGTTCCAACATT
The DNA here is from genome assembly GCF_000710305.1 of Buceros rhinoceros silvestris. Taxonomy (NCBI): domain Eukaryota; kingdom Metazoa; phylum Chordata; class Aves; order Bucerotiformes; family Bucerotidae; genus Buceros; species Buceros rhinoceros. Next base: position 67,104 of record NW_010399485.1, read on the forward strand.
GTTGTTGATTATTTTAATGGGAAGCCATCTGTGTGGTAAAGCAGGCTCTCTGGCTTCTTTCTGGAGAAAAAAAAAAGAGATGCAAGTATTTCAGCCAAAGGTAAAACCCTTCCCTCTGTAATGTGGATGGACTCACAAAGAAAGTAGGCATAAACACATGTGTCTCCTCACCACACTCATGAAGACCTGATTTTCAAGAGCAACCAGCCTGTGACAGACTGTCCATTGGGAACACAACTGGCCTTCTTCACTCTTGTTGCTTCCCACAAAGTTGCAGCTGAGATCTGTTGTTCCTTCGGGGGATAAAGGAACAGTTTGCTTTCCAAGACTCTTTGCCCTTCTTTTTTCTGGTTTACCTCTTCTTTCCTTCCCAAAGTTTGAGTTGCATTTCTTCCAGGAGTCTTGTGCTTCCTCTCCATCCCCTTTTGTAGTTTTCATAACCTGTCAATCTGAGACCGTTTTGACATCTTTCAACAAACACCTTCACTTAGAATCACAAAGTGGTTGCCCTGAAAAAAAGGCAGCCTTTCTTCTCTTCCTTCCTCTTTATGAACTAGAGACATAATGTGTGGAAGCTTATTGTAAGCTCACAATAGCGCTTTGTCCTCTTTCACCTCACTTGCCAAATAACTACTGTTGTGGCAACAGCTGTAACCAAGCATGGTGTCAGCTAGTTTTGCCATAACATGACTAGGTGCCAATAATTTTAATATAATGTGAAACACACTTCCAGGCAGTGCAATGAGACATCTGATTACTAAATTTCTTGAAATGTCATCTGGATTTTTTTTTTTTTTTTTTTTTTTAATTCAGGTCTCAGAACTGGACAGTGTTGTGATTAAAAGGAAAAGAACAGAAAATTCTCTCATAGTAAACATTTCCAAGAAAACTCTCACCCTGAAGCAGACATCTCTGCTCTGCTTACATAGGCAGCAACAGCAAAGTCTCTGTGAAGGCTATAGGGGTGGAGCTTGTAATTGTGGCTACCAGTTGTTTGCTACTCTTTACTGTAATACTTTCTTCAGTGACAATAGCTGCTATTTATTTTGAGGCTTCTTGTTCCAAACTGCTTATAAAAACTAAAAGGTAGGAAGCTGGTGAAGCATTTGATTTTAATACACTGCTTGCATTGTGCTCCAAAGCACGGTATTCAGCATTATTCTTAATGATTGAAGCATTAGCATTTAATTTTGAAAAGCAATTAAAAAGCTCAATATTACTACTTCTTGGGCTGAGTCCCTTAATAAAGCAAAGGTTAGTAAGAAATACGTTGAAGAAGTTGAACAAGGTCATAAATGTTCTGCATGCAGAGAGCACCTAATGCTTTTTTTCAAGCCTTTAAGAAGCAGTTTGAAAAAGAAACAAAAACAAAAAACCTTGTGAGGTGAGTAGATAAAAGGCTTTCTTGGTTTAGTTATGTCAGTTTGGCTGTTTCCTGTAATTGCTGGGGTTGTTTTGTTCCTAAAGAAGGAACAGATGCCAAGCTGAGAAGGTAATTTCTGAGGACTGTTTCAAGATACTGTGGAAGTTCTCAACTTCTCTGTAATAAGAAAAATAACGCTTCTCTAATGATGTCTGTTTATTGCATATTGTTCTTCCGTATGCAGTTCAGTGCAGCTGGAAGCAAGTACTTGAGAGAAACCCAGGGCTCTGGAAAGTGTAGGGACCCTGAGTAGCCCCGAGTAGCTGCAGGCTGTGTGCGCCAACTCCTCTGGGTGCTGTCAAGCACTCCGTACGTTACGTCACCGTGGATGCAATCGAAAGAGATCATTTGTGTTTGATCCCAGGTGTCTTTACAGTTGAATCCAAACAGGAAAAAGCTCCTGGCAGCATGAAGCTGGCCTCGAGGTGTTGATACTCCAAACATGTCCGGATGTCACTCTCCTTGCGTCAGATGGGCTGCCTGTGGGGCCCGCTTTCCTTTGGTAATCTTACTTGCACAATGAAAGGTCCAGGTTTTCCCGACCTGTAAAGAGTCACAGCAGAGCACCATTATGTACCCAGAAGTGAAGAATTCTTTACTAGGGAGGGGCTCAAACCAAAACTCTGAATGTGGATATTCCTAAATTGTGGAATCTGTGTCTGCATCTGAGTTCCTCAGGTTACTCATGCCAGTAGTCTATTAAACTATTGCGTGGCACGGAAATTTCCCTAAAACTTACACATCCAGGTGCAGTTACAACTAATTTCTGCAGGCTCTGCTAGAAGTTTCTACAGGAAAAGTTTGCTTAATTTAATATCAAGCCAAATCCACTGTGTATTTTCAAGTCTCTATTCACTATTTGAAAGTGTGCAGAACAGAAGCAGCACAGGACAGGCAGAATTAATATGATGTTTTCCAAAATGACTTGTTTGACCCTTCGCTTGGGAAAAATACCAACCTGAGCAAGAAGAAGCAAGTTCTGTCTCTAGATCCACACAGGTTTTGGCTTCTCTGGTGATGCTTCCGTCATTTTAAAAGGATCCAGTTGTTTTCAGTCCAAAAGCAAGTTGATTCTTCAAGCATAGTTGACACTACTGTTTAGGCTGACGAGGGTAAATTTTAGGACAAACCACAGGAAATGGCTTGGAGAGGTGGAGGATATTAAGAAAATATTGTACTGCTGCTTTAGGAATAAAATGAAACACTTTAGGCTCCATTTTCCCATACGTTGTTTAAAGCCATTGTTTTGATTTTTTTTTTTTTGCAAAAAATATTGCAAATATTGAAAACAAATGTGCTTCAAAATGTAGAGGTTTGTTTTTGTAATCTCAGACCAAGACAAGTCACATGAAAATCTTCTCATGGAGGGCAGCCTGAGGTTTTGTGAAAAAGAGTTTCTTTCCTCCTTCCTCTGTTGTCTCACCCCTGGTTTTGGACTAATTATGTCCCCTTGAAAGTACTACTTTCTGTGTGAGCTTTGAGAGTGAAAATTGTTTGACTTTTTGTTTATGGAAGAATCTGCTTTAGCTGAGAAAGCAGATGCAGCAATAGGAACAGAAATCGCACTTTTAAAGTTGATGGGCTGTATCCACTTTGGTATGTAGAGAATGGCAACAGGAGTCATTAGTATTGAGAGAATTCTGTTCTTTCTCTGTCTCTCTGCCCCTGCTGCAAGATGAGCGAGGGCTGACCTGAACTTTTGTTTGTTTGTTCTGCTGTGGGGTTAAAGCTTCACACTCCTGCCCCCAAGAATGTTTTATTCTGTTTTTGTAAGGGGGGGAATTCAACTTCTGTGAAGGCACGAGAAAAATCCTTGCCCAATATAAGAGACAGCTGACCTAAGACCTAAGCTGATAGATTTTTTTTGTTTTCTAGCTTCCTACCTGTGAAGAAATACAGTATTTTTAGGGTGAGGGGCGATTGTAGAAAGCAATGATTGAACAAATAACTGCTTTAAGGCCAGTGTTAGAAACGCATGCCAGTATAGTAATGTCAGTGGAGGTGTGATTTTTGGCTGCATGGGTGTATTGGCAAAAGCCCTAGTATAGACGTGGTTGTACCAGGAAAAAAAAAAAAAGCTTTGGCCGGTATATTCTATTTTACTTGGGGAGGGTGTAAGCTCTAGCAACAAAAGCACTTTTTTTCTGCTGGTAAATTGCAACTCCAGGAGAAGCTCATGCCAAAATAGTTATACTGTGGTAGTGGCAAACCTTTCTCATAGGCTAGGCTTCTGAGTCTGGTATCCCAACATTAGCAACTGTGCTGCCGTTGTGGTTAATTTTAACAGCAGCAACATCTGAAGGTGATTTGAGTGCCTTAGACTTCGTAGCATTGTAATGATCTCAAATTTATGGATCTGCATTTCATTTATTCCCCTATCTAGGAGAATTGCAAACAAAATTACACTGGACTTCATCTTTTGCATGCAAGCCATTTCTTTACAGTTCTTTTCTAATGTTTTTTTCCTACCTATAACTCAAGAAAAAAGGCCCATGTGCTTTGCAACTGTCTAAAAGCTGAAGAATGAGGTTATCTTTGGATTTATTTTCAAATTCATTGGACAACACTTTATAGTGAAACATGGTTCTTCTAAGTGTAAAATTATCTTCATACCTAGGTTTTACAGGTTTCTGTAGCAGTTTGTTTCTTGACTCTTAAATATATTGGGAGTCTGAAGGTGATGTCATTACCTCGTGTGACTACGTAGTCACACATGTGACACCACAGTGCTTGCATGTGAACTTTCCTTCTATTTTACTGACACATTAGGGTGAGACAGAAGTCCTTCTTTCTAATACTGAAGCACGCTGCATGCGACGTCTTAAATACATGAAATCATAAAGGGTAAATATTAATTTCAGGTCCCAGTTTCCTGTCACAAAAACATTTGAGCTATTGTGTAATCTCTCCAGAGTGCCCTCACTGTAGGAGAGCAAAAACAATACTGTTCTCAATATCGTTAGGGAGGTGACGCTTGGAGATGTTGTGCAGTCTGCTCTCAGTGACCAGTCTTCTGCTGATCTTCCACTGGTATTTCATGCCAACTGACTTCATAAGACAATAGCACCATCTGAACCTCGATTACTAGACTTCATTATTAGACTGCCTCGTTATGATATGGTACAGGGGAATGTTATGGTTGTTTGGGTTTTTTTAAATTTTGCTTTAAATTACCTCTGACTTCATTGGCTGTAAAATTCAGCCAATGCGGAATGCTTTTGAAAATCCCACCCTTCAGTTGGTTGTGGTTTTGTTGGGCTTTATGTCCTACGTAGGACTCAGTAATATGTACTGGCATAGCATCTCACCGCAGCAGAACAATGATTTATTGTGCTAATTACTGACATTGCAAAACCACAGACAATAATCTTGATCTTGGCGGGGAGGGGGTCAGCCCTAATCGCTAGGTTAAGACATATTAAAAAGATAGTTTGTGTGACTCTGGTAGGATAAGAAAACTAAGCAGGTTGAGTTTTAGAGTGTTTCCTTTCTAAGTTTATGCTCTTCATATTTTTTTTAAAAACAGGAGTTAAAAAAGAAAAATCTGAAAATGCTGGGAAAGGTTGGTGTTTAATAAATGGCACACACATCTGAAGCTGTATTTTCAGTATTCCTGGTCTTTCAGTCTCACAGCTTATCTTTTTCTAGGCTTATGAAGCATAAAATAAGTTAAAATCAATAGGGTTTATAGAATATTTGGACTTTCTGGCATTTTTTCTTTGTTGCTCTGTGACTTCGACAACAAACATTGTGAACTGAGTAGCCTCAGTTTGTTAATCTCTCCCTTGGGTGCATCCTTTCTTAGTTCAGCAAAAACACAAACAAAAAAATCTGCTACATGTGGTCAGTACTCAGTTTGCTTGGGCTCATGTGTCTTCTTGAAACCAGGATATTTTCTTTCCAAGACAAGCCCAGCCCCTTATTCTTTGTAAGAATTCTCAGTTTTCATTCTGGATTTTAACTGTTAACCCCTTTGTCATTTCAGCTTCAAGAATCAATGAAAAAAAACCCATAGCATGTTTAAGGGAAATATCCATGTTTGTTCAAATATAAAAACACCCCAAACAAACAAAAACCCCAAGCAAGCAGATCACCCAGCCAAAACCAAATATGAGAGATTTCCTTCTCAAAAGTGCAACTTTCAAGAAACTTTGGGTAATGAACAATAAACCGAGGTTAAAATGGAAACACTCTGAATCTGCGGTGTCTGCTACCCAGTGCCTTAAGTACTTTCAGTAAAAGTACAAATGTAAAAGACTGACTAAGTTCTAGCATTTGCAGCTTAATTCACAGTTCAAGTGGCTTGCTGGCAACTTTCTGCCTGCAAATCACAGGGTAAGATCAAGTCTTGGGTGGAGATATAATGGAGTTCCTCCAGTCCCCTTGCTGTAACACAAACTCTCTCAGGGCAGCTAAACCTCAATTCCAGAAATCCAAAGGAAATTTAAACAAAAATAAAACAAATATTGATTCTTAGGGCACCTACCAGATAAAATTGTAGTATGCCACAGGTTTGCCCTATAGTGTGCCCCTTACAACAAGAAAGAGCTGGGCAAAACAATGGTTTCTGGAGGAGTGTTTAATTGAAAGCTTTTTCCCTTAAAAATATTGTCTTTCCAGAAATGCAGATGTGCATGATAATCCTATAGGGATATTGGTATTTGGCCTCTAGGATTTTAAGAGTCCTGTTCCCAAGGTTAAGATATACAGAGAGCCAAATTTTACTTGAAACTATTATACAAGACAGATATGGAAGCTCATGGAGTATTACATTGCAAATCACATGTTAAAGAGAGACACATGGCTCTTGAGCTATAAAATGAGTAGAGAAAAGAATGATATTTAAAAAGATCTTTAACCACTGTTTTACCCATTAATCTGCAGTTCACAAAGCACTATATGCAGCAAAAAAGTGCCAGTATAGGATTGTTTCTGAAGAGCAAACAAGTATTTCAGACATTTTCACCACTAACATAACCGTGTAACAATAGGAAAACAAATACCGATGGTGAGCAATGTTTCTATGAGTGAATGTGTTGAACAGCTGCCACTTTCCACCCCTGAGACTTCTCGGTATCTGTCTTGGATGAAGTGATTCCTGTAGCAGATTTGTAACACACTTGGAGCTGCAGGAGAGTTAAAGGGAAGAGCTGAACCTGTGATGCTGCACTTCAATGTAGATTTCATCAAATCAAGGGAGACCTCTGCTATTGCCATGTTGCTTATGAACAAATACAAAGGTCTGAAGGTGCCCCATGGCAAAACTCCTGACCCAGTTCAATACCATCACCAGGTGCTATTCTCTCCCACCCTAACTCTCCCATACACGGACAGTTCCACCCTACCTAGTGCTCGCTGGGAAATGCAGTGCCCTATCTCTCTGTGTCCCTGTGACAGTGTTCTCCTTACCTGCATCCTCTGAAATGACGTAAGTATTCTCAGATACTCACAGTGATTCTGTGAGTTGTTTCTTTTCAGGTGTATAAAGAACAGGCCAGCTTTATCAGAAGAATGACATTAGTTCAGATATTACCAGCTCTGTCACTCCTTGGGGTATTATTCTGTTCTTGTGGTCTGGATGTTTAGTATAAGTGGGTTAAGTTCTGGTAGCTACAGATACAAGCAAGCAGCTGAACTTGGCCAATACTCATTTCCAAAAAATGAGGGTGTCATATTTTGCAGAATAAGCCTACTCCATTTATAACCCATACAAAAAGAGATAATTAATAGCTTTGATTGTCATAAATCGATTTAAAAGAGCACTGGTTACTTACCCTTTGACTATCATTTATTGTTGATACAATCTCTCAATCGATCATCAGAGGTAAACCTTTTTCCCTACTGGAAAACATTTGCATTTTCAGAAAGATGTGCTAGTGTTCTTCCTTTCCCTCACCCCTTCCACTGTGCCCCCCCAATATCATATCATGTGCTGGTTAGATCACTTCCAGGAGTTATGGAAAGTCCAGCTCCGGGACTCACTCTCTTTATATTCAGTTCAGCATCTGGACTCTGAGTTTCCTAAGTTCCAGCAAATGCTGCACTCCAAGGCCTCAGTGTGCTCAGTTTATGCTGTCACAGAAAGTAAGAGCAACTCACTGTGGCCTCATGGCACATGCAAGACAGGCTTTTTTGTTCAAATCTGAACACTCCCAGCTATGAGACCCATTCCAGAGCTGCCTAATGGTGAAATGTTCAGGCAGGACATCAGTTTTAGGGTCTCCTCATCCCCCTTCCGGAGTGAGTAATAGAAGTAGTGAGTTTGCTCTGGAGTCTCCTTCTTCCGTCTCCCTGAGAGCTGCTTTCTGCAGGCACAGTCTCTGGAGTTGGCAGGTACATGCCCAAAATGTTGTGGACTCTGCTCTGAGGAGAGGAGCAGAAATAAAACTGAGCCGAAGCCTCAGAAAGAGATCTGTCTATCTATCTATCTCCAAGCAGGCAGTAGATGAAAATCCCAGAGTGCAAGTATCTGGGAATCACCGAAATTCATCTCGACCATCAAGTACAGCCTGAGACCAATTAAAAGAGTCGGTGTCATAGGCTTCAAGGTAACTGTTGCCATGGCTTGGGCTTGATCCTCACATAGTTGTTTGGGTAGGTGCCAGCATGAGATGTCCCTGGGCATTACTGTGAGGTGTGGGTCGGGAATCTGTCCCTCAGCTCAGC
>NW_010399485.1:75277-78025 GCF_000710305.1 Buceros rhinoceros silvestris
CAGTAATTCTGCCTTCACAAAGTCCTTTTGTTAATGGCTTCCTGATGCGTGGGCTTTAGATGTGCGTGTATGTTCTCACACTTTATAAGAAGACTGGGTAAGTGACTGTTGCTTGAAAGACCCAGAAGCAACTTGTCAGCTGCCAGATGGGAGGCCCAGTAGTTCCTGCTGCCATAATTTCTCTTTGTTCTGCAGGATGGTACCACAGCAGATCACAAAGTTACTGAAGGCTGGGCTTCCTACCCTTCTAGGTACAGTGGCATAACAGCTACCTCTTGGCTCTGAAGTTTGCTTCTTCGTTAAAAATAAGATCTGCTTAAGCATCACCCTTTTTGAAGGAATTCTTCAGAGTTCAAAGTAAATTATCTCAGGGATGATGATAATCATTGGCCTTTAATTGAACTCTGGTGCTTAAAACCTAGAAACCAGCTCATGGTTAATCATTTCAGTTCATCAGAAATAAGATTCAAGTTGGGGCAATTAGACAATTGCCTCATTACTCTGTCTAATGATATTTCACTGATCTTTCACAAATGATAATACAGCAGATGAACTGTATGGTTTAAGAATAAGTTATTCCAGTTTTAGATGGCTGAAATGTGACTTACCAAAACTGTTAATGGAAGTTATTCAAGATGTGCTGTCTAAATCCTTTCCAATTAGTGTTGAGGTCTTGAAGGGCCAGTCTTAGCTTTTTATTAATATGTTCAGTTTATTAATGTATTTTTTGATATATGCATAGTGTGACTGTCTGGTACATCTCAAGATGTTGCATAATTATCCTTTTAGTTTGTTTTACTTGGGTTCTATTCCTTAGTCTTGCTTAAAATTCAGAAATATTTCATAGCTTAATAACTTCATAACTCATTAGAAAGCCATGACATGTACTTGAGGTTACCTCAAAGGCTATCCATATTTAACAGTAAACTTGAGAGAATCCATTGACAGTATGACCGTCATTGACCAGTTTAAATATTTAAGGTTGTGTTCTGACCTTTTGCCTTACATTTAAACTATATGGAGAAATTGAAATAGATTGTGTACAAAATTGGGATCTTTATCAGATGGTTATGCCATTACAAAACCACAAATAATTACTAATTTTTCTGGTAATAGCACTAAATCTAAATAATTTATTAAATATACACTTTTATAAAATTTTTTTACCTTATTCTGTTACAGATAGGAGTCTTCCTCTTCCATATTAAAAATTCCTAATAAAAAGAACTTCTGCTTCCAATTTTGGAGCAACATCTGTGGCCAACAAATTATCACCTAAATGTAATACGAGATACAAATCAGGTTTTTGAAAAACAGGCACTAATTAAAAATGTTAATGGTGTTTTTCAGGCCTTTCATGCTTTTATTTTGCCGCATATAAAAAAGGGTTGGTTTGGATGCTTGAAGCGATGTTCTCTTGGGAATCTCTTTACTGAGCTCTAATACACAAGGACTCAAGGAGAAATTGCACCCTAGTGTCACAATAAATTGGATACTTTAGAACGGCCTATTCAGTATTGATGAACTTTCCTATGAAAATGTGGCGTGTCTTTAGTCTTTGACTTTTCACACTTTTCTCAGACCATCAACTGCTGACTACAGAGGTTTATCATGGGTGAACAAAACCGTAGTTTTGCACCCCATCCAGCTGTGCGTATGCCTGGTTTTGTCTGTGTTGATGGATACACATGATGTTTCTCTAGGTTGGCGATGTGATAGATTGTTTCCCATTCTCTCCTTGTTGATGTCCATGAAATATTTTATTTCGCTGAGTTCAAATGCTGTTCTAGAAACAAAATAAGCATGTTTAAATTAGTTTATGTCATAAAATGTAAGCTGTCATACTGTGTTTACAAGGATTCCACAGATTTCTATTACCATCCTGTTTCGATTTAACACGGTAATTGTATTTATGTAAAGAGGCTCAATAATAAGGTACCCGTGGAAAGGGATAATAAAAAAGAGGGATGGAAGGAAGATGGGAAAGTATTTTATTCCCTGGCAAGGCTTCTCTGTTGTTGACCATTGTGCAGACCATTGTCCTTGATTCCCTCTGCTAGGTACCCTTCCTTTCCTTTTACTCTCTGCCAGTCTGTGGATGGCGTAACTTTGTGTCTGAAGGGATCATTAGGTTGAATAGTAACTCCAAAACAGTTTCTGATGTGCTTCTGATACAACACAACTATCCTTCATACAAGGCTGAAGGTAACTTTGAAGAATGTGGCTTTGTATTCTTCTCTATCACACCTGCAGAGAAAACTAGCCTGTTACTGCAGTATTTTAATACAGTGAAGGCAACTTGATCCAAGTTCCCCAGCTGTTCTTGTGGACAACTGGTGAACCACAACCACATAATCCACAGTGTGTTGAACTGACATTTTGATGATAGATGCTTATTGTCCATGAGATGTTTTGAGACTGGGCAGTGATCTCTAGGTCTTAAATATTGCAGCTTTTCTAAGCAGTTTGTTATTTTTGAGACTTCCCCTGAACAGATGCATGTATTTCTAGTTACTTATAACAGCGTGTACGTGTACTGCGTCATAGTTCTCTTTTCTGCCTGAAAACTTTTACCTTCTTTAATGTTGCTTAGAATCTTCCTGTGCCTTTTGAGTTTTATGGAGAGTTAATTAATTCATTCCCAGGTGAGTTCTGCACCTTCCCAGATGCCTTCCATAACAAGATCGGTGCATGCCCTGCTGTCCTTGCCATGCTGAACGCGGGCCAGAAAAGCCCACTCACTCTTTC
>NW_010399485.1:78101-95176 GCF_000710305.1 Buceros rhinoceros silvestris
CTCTTTCCCATGCAACGCCAGAAGCCTTTGGGGGATGTTATGTTATTGCCCTGGAGAGGAAACTGTAGAACCACTTAAGGTCTTGTAGCTCATGATAGCTAAAAAGCTTAAGGCTGCCCTTGAGTATTGGTTTCAAATGGCATTGTTTCTCTAGTAAAGTCTAGAGCATGACATATAATCAGCATCAGGATGCACTGTGAAGTGATATTGGGGTCTGGTTATGTTATGCAATGTCAAGTTCTTACGGTAGTGAAATTCGAGATATCTCAATGGGAAACTTTGAGGCCAACTTAATTCTGTAGTACATGGTTCTCAAAGGCCTTTGTGGACCCATTTAACATGTATAGCATTAAGTGTTTTTTCTCCTAGCACCTGTAGTTTGGTTCACATTCCTCTCACCTTTTCTTACTACTAGGCTAGTGCCAAGCTGTTTCCAGAACTGCTCTGCTCTCAAAGACCTTTTCTGCTAGGTTTTGTTCTAAATAAGTACAAGGAATGTCTGCATTATTTGCGAGTTAAAAGCATGTCTAACTTTTGTCCTTCAAAAGAAATTTGGCCTTCTTTTAAAAGACAAGTAAGTAATGAATTAGAAGCTGAAGGTGCTGTGCTTCTAATTTCTGCAAGATTAAAGATTTTGTTAAATGAAGAGTTTGTACTATGGCTAATAGAGCTTTATTTTGGGGAAAGATAGGAGGAAGCACTCATTTTGTGTATAATGGAGCTATAACATAGCCCAAAGCTCTCCTTAAAAACTAGAGTGAAACTGGGACAGCTTCCACTAATTCCTGGAGTAGTTCAAGATTTGTGTCTGGCTGTGGAGCTTTTGCTCTATTTATGCTATAACTTGGAATTGCTTTCTAACCATTTCCTAAGGAAGTAAAATTTAACCAGTTAGCAGACTGATTTAGAGGCAGAATTGCAATATCCTTGTTCTGTGAATGGTTCTATTAGCTTCATTGACTCCTTGGGAAGTAAGGAAGTATTCAGAGTAAAAGTGATGGACCTTGGGTTTACTTAGTAGTATTTAGCAGCCAAATGAAGTACAACTTCTTGTACCTATAAAAACAATGGTGCTTTTCATAATTCTATCCTCAAGAAATATAGTCACTAATATAATGACAATTAAAAAGTTTTATTGGAGTGTATATTTCTTAGCCATTGCTCATCCTTGTGTACTCTCAGAAACCAGGGGATTCTTTGTTAACAGCTACTCAGCTCACACTCTTAAGAAATATTCCCTTGTAATCTGTGTAATTCAATGTTTGAAACAAATTTTACTCCCCTAAATAAACTGACAGGTGCATGAGGTGAGAACGCAATTAAAAATGCCCTGCCAGTTTTATAAACAGACAAAGCAAGGTACAGTGAATTTCTCGGGTCCTCAGGAGACCTAATAGGTTTGTGACAGAACCTCAGGAGCTGTGCTATAGAGTATTGACCCACATCAGGTTCTCTAAAGTGTAATTCAAGCACTTTTTGATGCATGCCAAGGTAGAAACATCTTTCTCACGCAAGGTAACTACTCTGATATTCCGGTTGTTTGATGAAGAAAGTGCCCATTTCTGTTATCATACAGAAAACAATGAACAGAGGTTCTTAAAAGCCTTTAGAAGAAAGTTCTTAAAGTTGCCATGTTAATTACTCTTATTTTTTTTTCAGATTAATGATAGCTAAATATAGTGCTTACACAGGGTTAAATTAATCAACAGCTTCCTAATTAAAACAAATATCTTCTCCCAGCGATTTAAAATGTGGATTTTTTTTTTATTATTAAACAGTCAAAATGCTTTTTCTCAGATAAGGCAAGAATGGAGTGTTGAACCTAGGAACCTCCTGCATATTATTCCTGAATACATTAGCATTAAATATTTTGCCTTCCAGACAATAGATTATGAAAAGACTCTTTAAAGTGAGGATGATAGGGAAAGGATGATGGAGGCCAGTGAGATGATGGTTAACACATTCGCTTGTAGTGTTTGCAGCCTCGCTTCAGACATGCTGTGGTTTGCGAAGAGAGCTGTCTGTTCTCAGCTGAGTTTCTTTATAGGAAAGCCTAGCACAGTGACTTTGCTTTAAAGAGGTCATGGACTTAGCAGCTCAAGCTAAATATTACGGGTCTGAATGAGAAGAATTGACAGAGCTGTGGGAGGAAGCTTTTCTTCACTGGCCTTCACTTTGAGGAGGTTTAAAATTCTCCAGATTCACAACTAAACTTTTTTTAAATTATCAAACGAAGTTCATTGTGTTAACTTTGATGTGGACTGTAGACCACTGTCATGAAAGCCCAGCCCTTCTGATGCTTCTTGACTCCCTATCGCGCTTTTACATTTCCACTTGGTAGGCTGACATTCCCCATGCTGTAATAGTTGTTTGCTAGCACTGTTAATGAGCTTTACAGCTTTGGTATACAGCAGATCAAATTGATTTGACCCATTGTTACACAGAAGTGGTGTAAATTAACAAATTAGTAGTATTAATGTGATTTAAATGTGGTGGTGTTACCCTGGATAGATTTTATGAAGATATGGCTCAAATGTGTAGCTAGTGCATTTTTATGTACAAAATGCAGAGTCGTCTTTGAATGTTTATCTTAAATTTGTCTGTAAACTATGAAACTCCATTTCAACCACATAATTGCCTTTTAGTATCCTTGGCCATCATCTGTAAAACGTCAAACAAACATTAGGAGCTTCAGCAATGAGCCCATTTTATGAGTGTATAGTAAACTTCTTCATCCTAGTAAAGTTTATTTAGGTATCCTAAGTTGATAACATTCTAATGCACAGAGAAAGTGTGTTTTCTTCCTTCTGAATCAGACAGTGTTCCCTGATAACTACCCTGAAGTAAAATAGAATGAAGTCAGCTTTAGTTTTATGAGCACCAGTAGCATGTCATATGCTGGCAAAGTTTATAAAATAACTGGATATATACATCACATTAATATTGAAAAAGAACAGGGAGATTATGAAAAGGTATTTAATGGGACGTAAGATAAATATAGCTTCTAGATGACGTTACTGAGAGAAACACTTTTTCTCCTCTAAAAAGAAATAGTGAATTTGAGTTAGAAAATCTAGTGTCAGCAGAGCTCTGAAGCTTTTTCTCACAAGTCTATTCAAATTTAGTGAAAGTGAGTATTCTTTCTGTAAGGCTTTGTATCATCCTCTAAGTTTCCATTGCAGAAATCTTTTCTGTCATCCTAGTTAAAAATCCAACCCATACCCACCCCAGTTACTGAATCCTATAGGATTTTTCCATAGGATTAATTAAGAAAACTCATCCTTCTACTTTCTGTCATAATTCTTAAAGAGCTGCGGGGAAAAAAACAGACTTTACAGGAGTGGAAAAAATTCCTTCTGAGTGAAAGTGATTTGCCCAATGCCACGTGTATGTCCTGAGTGAGGAATTTCGATATAGGTTGCCCCATCTGCACTTTGTGAATCCTGGCCATAGGGTGACGCTGTCATTGAGAGAAACTGTCTTGCATTTCCGAGCAGCCTGGAATGGGGCCACGCACCGATGTGTTCGGTCTGGTGTTTACATGGGATCTGTTTGCGTAACTGAAGAAATGGAGTCTGTGTAAACAATTCCCATTGATTATGACAGCTAACGCCAGCTCAGCAGTGTTAGACCCAGTACTTAAATATTTCAGGATGATAACTATTTGCTTTCTCACTATACCGGAATGTTTATTAATAAGATTTAGTATGTAAATACTCTAGTGCTCAGTGCTGAACATGCTCTCCTTTTAATGGGATTTTTGTTTTGTCTTAGGAATATCAGCTTAAGAGCCATTGATGGCACAACCTTGTGCTAATTCCAGCATTATTACTGCCTGTGTGACATGCTGTCCTGAGTCATTCAAAAAAGACATATTAATTAATTCAGGGTCTCAGTGGAAGGTGATGACACAGATATTGTAGCAGGCCCATAAATTGATGGGCATCGTCAAAACCACAGTGGCTTTGTTGTGTGTTGACAGGCAGATCTAGACAGAGAGAGAGGGTCTGCCATTGTTTCCGATTACCTTGTTGTCAAGCTGACATTCCCCCTTGCTTAGTCAGCAGCCTGTTTCTTAAGCCGTGTCACCTCCATTCCAGTCTTGGTTCAACAATGCCCTCTCTCCGTTCCAGCAGCCATTTTGGTATTGTCATTTTATTGAAGCACCCAATAGGTGGCATATTGCACGCTTGCCTAAGGAGTTTTTCCTACTGGTATATCTCACTCACAGGGAACCTTCAGTGAATCCATTTTATTTGAGAAGGTGTTGTAACTCATTGTAGTTGGCAACAGCCCCAGACAGGGTCAGTGCCAAACTTGGTACTGGTGCCATTGGTCTGTTATCCCTGGCATAGCTACATTGCTTCTCCGAAGAGCATTAGCTGAATCAACAATAGCGTGTTTCTGTCACTACTGCTACATTAACTCTGGAAATTTTGCTGGAAAAATAATATTGGCAAGGTTTGGTTTGGTTTTGTCTTTCTTGTTCCTAGCCAACGTAGCAATGCCAGAAAACGATTCTTGTGGAGACTAAGCCTTAGCGCTCTACAACTTGTGGATGCAGCTAGTCAGTGAGTCCTTCAATCTGACCAGCTTCAGGCTGTGCACAAAGTCCAAGAAGAGAGAGAGGCCACGGTGCTGTTCTGTTCTATGGCTGCAAAAACTGCAGGCTTCCCTGGACCAACTGTCCTGCTTTCATCTCTTCTGAGCGGAGCAGAAACTTGAGAGGTCCAGTGTAAACTCTACCACCTTGTTCTGTTTCTTCTCTCCCGAAGTGCTACGAAGACTAACAGGTGACTCTGGCCATCAAAAGCTGAAGATGGTTCTTAAACCACTGGTCTCTTAGCAGTTCCACCCAAGCTGGAGCTGGCCAATGCTCTTTCCAACCTCTCCCTCCTTAAAGCATATATTCATATTTAGAATTTAATAATTGATGTGATTGACTGGGCTTGTTCTCAATTTTTTACAAACTCAAGTGCCTGTGAAATCAGGGGAATAAACTGTGGGAAAACCAACAGCAGCAGAGAGCAGGACTGACGTTTGGATTCCCCCACCATCACCCACCCTATTTCCACATGGCTGGGAATCTTTAACCATGCAAGAACATTCAGGTTAAAGAAGAAGCACTGGCTTTGGGCTCGTGACGTTGTGTGTTGGTGCGGTACAGTTCTTAGGGAACATTATCCTGCAGTACCATCACCCAGTCGGGTGGTTTAAGAGTATAAGTTTCAATCACAGTTGAGGAGTTCCTTCCCTTTATGGTTTTAGGAACCTTACCATTGTTATCTATCTTTCTGTGGTTTTCTAGAGTGTAATTAACTAATTATATGTGATAATATTACAGTACAAATTAATTCTATTTTCCTGAACAGGTTATGAAGAGTCGTGACTCAGTAGTACTGATTATTAGTTTTTTCGTTTAATGGGTAGTGAAACATTCTAGGAGAACCCATTTTCTTAACGATGATAGTATTTTTAGACTGTTGCATCGCATTTGACTAATTGTTAGTCATTCTTTACTCTTTGAACATGTCCAGTTACACTGTTCTGGCATTGTTGCAAATACAACTCCACAATCTGAGCAAAGCAAGCACTTGTGATTTTATGGATAGTTTCAACTTTAAGTCTTTATTTTTTTCTTGTGTTTAGTCCTAATTATATAACACTTCTAGTGACACTTCACCATTGACAAAGCTTCCGTAAATTCTAAAGTTTTGTAAGGTTAGAGTCCGTGAAATGACACTTATATGTGTCAGTATTTTTAAGTGTGCTCTACTGATGCTCTGCTTTCAAAAGGTTTTATCTGGTACTACCATTTAGCTTTGATTAACAGTGGACATTTAAGCCGTGGTCATGCAAAGGAAACTTGCCACTCCTATCTATTAGGGGCCTGCTTGCAAGCATGGGATTCGTGAATCTGAGCTAAGCATAGGAGCCAGGTTAAGGAAAGGCTCGGCAGGGTCTGCTTCCCACCTCTTCAGTCAGAGCTGCAATTCTCCATCTTGAATAGAAGTGCTTAAAGTCCACCTATATGGCAGACACGTAGACATGCTGTGGATGTAGATGTGTACATGTTTTCCAGGGGTCTAGACTTAGTTCTATCTTTGAGAGGCCAAACGTGATCCCTGCCCCCTGCCCCAAGCCTGTTTCACAAATCCGCCTGTTTGTTTAAAACTGTTCTGTCCCTCTTCTCAAATTGTTACTAGGGCTGGCTTGGAAGGGCTGGAGGCAGGTTATCCCTCAAAGCTTCAAACTGGTCTCTGGACTGGATCCCTGCTGCAGTGCCTCTTGCTCCATTTCCACATCTCTGGATCATTGCTGCTGTCACTTCAGCAGTGAAGACAGTGGCAATACATCAGTTGTAGGCTTTGGGATGAGTACTTGGTCATATTTTGAAACTTGATGTGATTGTAATCTGTGCCTGTTTCGACTTCTAATTATTTTTTTTACTTCTTCAAATAGTTTTTTCCCTTTGTCCCAGCTCAATTCACAAAGGAAACCAGGTTTATTCATGCATTATGTCTGGCGTTTGCAGACACATTCAAGAACAAATTAAGCCAGTGTGGCTGAAGCAGTTTCTGCTCATGGCTGTACATACTGCCTTTCTTTGGGAAGTTAGTACAGCCACCGTGGTGATAGCGGAATGGGATGTGCATTTGTTCCTCCACCACTGTTTATAATCTGCTGTATTAATGTAGCCTGACATCGGTTTAATTTACAGTGTAATACTGGGCCGTAAACCGCAGCTGTTCACAAGTAGATTCATTTCCCATTCAGGCACCTCTCCAGTGAAGGCAATAACCTCCAGGAGCCCAGCAAGACGCAGCTTCAGCCAGTCCGGTGTAATCTGCCATCACACGTGTCAGCATCTCTGACGATCCACATCCCATGGTGACCTCTGGTTTTGCTGGCCACTCAGAAGGTTGACCAAAAAAAAGCTTTGGCTGGAGCTCATGCTAGACCATAAGAAAAATAAGTGCTTAGGAGTTACAGCCTCACATGGAGGTAGTCTTCAGGAGCTTTCCCTTTATTTAGTGCATTGGGTAACTTGGTAGAATAGAACTTTTGGTCATTCGCAATTGAATTACTTCATTTAGGAGAGAAGATATTCAATCTACACAGTAGCTTCTCTTGAACAAAAATGCTGTTGCCATTTAGATATTATCTAGATTTCCTGCATAAGAGTTGGAACAAAGCCAAACATTACATGACTCCAGAAAAAATATTGCTTTAAAATTTTACTTGTTTTTTTAGGGGATGCTTTGCTTTTTATGAGGTGTGGAGAAAAAGGAAGGAACTATGTGACAGAGAAAGAGACAGAGAAATTTTTATATTGGGAATATCGGAGGAAAGTCTTAAAGGAGGGTTTTTTTAAAACTAATTTTTCTTTTTTTAATCAAAATGTATTTCATTATGGTTGCTCTATCTATCAAACCATGCTGCAGGAACAACTGTGCATACATGTATACAGTGATTCTGGATTATATCAGAGAGCACTGTAAAATCTACAAATTCCCCTTGAAACATAGGTACAGTTTCCACACCGGACTGCCATCTCCATTTTGAATATTGGGCTAATTTGCTTTCTCCGTTGTTGTCTTATTTCCATTTTGGATTGAGATTCCCTGGGAGGAGAGAAGGTGCTAACAGTACAGAGTGAGTGACAGGCTGGCTCCTTTTCAAAAGATGCTTCATAGCACAATAGGATGGGAGCAGCTTTTGAAATCCCATTCATTCTGGCTTCTTGACACAGGCTTGGGGTCTGCAACAATAAAACGTCCCCTTGAGATAGAACAAAAGGAGAGTTGTTTTAGCACAATCCTTTAAAACATAAAGTTTTGGAGGACATGCAGAGAGCTTGGGCAGGGGAAAACAAGCACAGCAGTCTCTCCTAAGAGAGGTTGCTTTTTTACTGAAAGAGCCCACAGAAGGGAGAGGCTTTCCGCACAAGAGAAGGAGAAACCATGATTCAGTAAGTGATGTGGTGCAGCCTCATCTTAAGTCTCCAGCCTAAGCCTAGAGAGTACCACAATATGGTGCATCAGTGACATCCAAAAAGCTGTACCTATTTTTACATTTCACATCTCTTGTGAGTGAATAAAGAGAGAGCAAAGTGCATACAAAGGTCTGGGTGCATTTGCTACAACTCTTCCCATCCCCTAAGGAGCAAAGCATGGTTAACTGCTCATCAGGTGGCAGCTGTGAGCACTGGGGTGCACTGAGCTACTGGGGAATCTTGATATCTTGATAGTCCCTGTGCCTTACAGTCCTTGCTTAAGGAGGACACTAGGAGCAGTTATTCCATGTGGGAGGAGCCACAGTGTGACAGTCTGTGGTAGTTTGATCTGCAAGGTTAAAAGTAACATCCACTTGTAATACATAGGAGAGGTCATGAGAAGAATTGCTACCTGGACTGTGATATGCAAACTCCTGTTTTAAAGTAGCAGTTGTAGTTAATTCCTTTGTTTTACTTTTTATATGCGTTAATTGACAACAGAGAACTGGATTGTGCCATCTAGCAGTAAAACACCAGACTGGAATATGTAAATCTGGCTGGATTTTTTCCTCTCTCTTCACAATATAAAACGTGTTTTCTGCATTTTCTTTTTTCTTTCTGATTTTTGAAGTGAAGGTGACAATTCTCCCAAAGTGTTGGGAGATCTTAAATTTGAAATCTGTAAATGAAAGGTATCTTCAGGTACTTCTGTTGTCGCTATTAGCACATCACTTCTATATTAGATGATTAAAAACAAGTCAAACTATCACATATATATCATTTAAAAATAAACACGTTTTTAGAATACCAGCCATTTTGGTAGATTATATAAGGTATATTATATCAGGTGATGTTATTGAGTTAGAAATACCTGAAAGATAAGGTTCAAGAGGTACCAGTTTATGTGTACGGCTATTCTTTTAGCATAAGCATGGAGCTAGGTAAAAACTGGCTTCTGGTTGATTTCTTAGTCTCATGTAGTTTGGCTTCTTGTGTAATCCAGGGCAATTCTGAATTTACTGTAATTTCTTTTGGGAAATCAAACCAGAGCAGTGACTATAAAGATCCTTTTACATCCTGTTCTAGTAACTTTCTCAGTAAATGCTCTCATTTGCAATCACAAAGACCAGAGGATCCCTATAACTTGTAGTGATTGTCTGATAGCAAGTCCGTGTTTTTAATTCTTAATGTTTATTTTTCACCTTAAATCCTGTATCATTGCTGCTGTGACAAGTTCGAGGCTTGGGCATTGGTTAAAAATCCATTTTTATTTATCTTTTTTGGTGACCAAAAAGGGAGAGGGCTGTGGAAGTGTTGTGCACATTTTAATGATGCTTTTAAAGAGCTAAGTGAAAAATGGTGCATTTCTTTCTGACTAGTAAATTTGCTTGCCTTTATTGTTGCTGTTTACAAGGTGCCTTTCATTTTGTTGTTTACTCCTGGTTTTAAGCTGCAGTGTTTACCTACACAACAGGGCAAGAGCCAGCTACCATTGCATCTGTGAGAACTTTTTAATTTAGCTAGCAACTACTACCAGAAGAAATGTGAACCCTGGCTTGCTCTCAGTAGTCAGAACTGCAAAGGCAGGTAAAAGCCAGTTAAAATTTGACGCTTGGCCACATGGTGAATTTTTGAGAACCCCAGCTGTTTGAGGTGTGAGAACATCTGTGATTGTCAACAGTTCATTAGAAAATTGCTGGCAATAAAAAAATGCCAGCACCCCTCTTTCCCAAACCATTTCAGTTCCTGATGGTCTGCCTGTCCTCTGTATGGTTTTACTTCATTCACAGAGAGACAAAAATTGCAACCATTTTTTCTTCTGCATTTCCCTCATGGTACGATGATCTAACATCATTATTCACTCCTTGCTTATACCAGATTTGAATATGCCATTGTTTCTTGGACAATAAAAACATCGTTTGCCTAGCAGTCATCACATACATTGAATCTTTGCCATATGTGTATTACATTCCTCTGTCATATCCTTGAACAGAGCCTGGGTAAATTCCTTTGGCTCAAGTTTTGACATGATGAGTGCAATAACTGAGAAAGCTTCCATTAATAACTGGTCAGAGCACTAAGTTAATACTTAGTGCTTAGTTAATACTTATATTATCAGAACCCTTTGCAGTATTTGGATGATATCGATCTCTAGCATGGGACTGTCTAGCAGTTTGCACATTAGATCAAAAATATGCTGAAGTCAGGAGCAAGGAACCATTCTTAGGCTTACATTAAAAAGAAAAAAGAAAAAAGATGGCATGCTCGATCAGACCTGTCTGTGCAAGAAACCCAAGACAGGCTGTAAGTCTGGCTGTAGGATCTTCCTGAGTTTTGCAGGTCTGCTGCTGCTTGGATTCTTCTTCTCTTTGAATATTTGGCTGCCTGCAGCAGAATTTCCTTTACTAACGTTGTCTCTGTGCCACATAGCAAGGGGGGGTAGGATAATGGTCAACTATTTAGTATTTCTTTCTCACATGTTTCTGCAGCTCCCCCTTATTTCTTTTCTAGTATTTGGCTACAGACCTGAAGATGAGATCACACATGTATAGAATGAGAGCTGTAGCAACAGATTACTTGGCCATATTTTTTGCCAGCATTTGGAAGTGCCAAATTGCTTTTTGAGTTTTCAAAAACTCATGTTGGAGAAGTCACAGGCTACTAGTATTCATTGCTCTTTACTCCTTGCAGCACTTGTATAATATTTATAAATACTTTCAGGGATAAACATACCTTTTTAGCTACAGGATGTTGATGGCATTGACCTATCACGTAAAAACGATATAATGCTTCTGATCCAGCGGCTCTGAGTTTATAGACTTCTCCAGTAGACTACATGAAATGAGCCAATTTTAAAAGCAAAGATAGTTTAACTGTGACACTTGTTCATTGTTTTTGTCCTCAGCAGTTCTGTGTAGACTCCCTTCATAATTAAGAGCTTTACTGAGTAAAGAAGATTCCCAGCAGTCACCCTGGAACTGGATTAACAGCACGAGAAACTCCCCCTTGCTAACCACATGTTCAGTGCCTTTATATCTTCCTATACACAAGCCCTTCTTCAATTTGTTTAAATGAATTGCTGTAATTTGGCTCTGTGGACTTGAAGAAATCTAGCCAGGCTTTATTTAGAAGTATAGTGATGCATAAAGTCTCCATCTGAAAATTAGGGCCATGTTGTACAAATTATCATATAAACACAATTTAAGAGAAAGCCTCTGCACTGATGAGTTAATAATCTTGTTTGTCAAGACTAAGAATGGGAGAAAGGAGTAGCGTTATCTCTGCCATACACTCTGGATGCGCAGATTGTAACTTACCAAAGGTGATGCAGAGAATGCGTTACCACATTGAGAACTGAACCTTCATTTCCCATATCTGAATGTGCTGCCTTAATTACAAGACTGACTTCTATCTTTTCTGCCGTTACAAACTCTGCAGTCATTCGAGGTTGATACTGTGCCAGGCCACGTCATGGAAGCAATATAGCTAATGTTAAACAGAACTGTGTTTCTCTTTACCTGCAAATGTGTGAAAATAAGTAAATTTTGTCTTCCTGAATTACAAACCGCATCTTTGCTACCCTGGTAGAAAAGAAAGAATCATTTTAGTGTATCAGTGTTTTAAAGCTGCTATCTGGTTCAGCTTATCCCAGCAGCCTCCACCCATTTCTAGGATCATCCTTGTGTTAATGGTATAAATTTGTTTGCCCGAGTCATACTATACAACTTCATTGTATTCATATCTTCTGGTAAAAGCTTTTTTGTTCTTTAGGCTCAACTGAACCTTCCATTTTCGTGTGAGATGATTTATTTTTGAGTATCCTCTTAAGTGGATATCTTGGATGTGAAGAAGTGATTAACAAACTCGGTATATGCGGGTATTACAGAATCTTAGGATCGTTTAGATTGGAAAAAACCTTTAAATTCATCAAGTCCAACTGTTAACCCAGCATTGCTAGGTCCACCACTAAACCTAAACCAAATCCCGAAGCACCACATCTACACGTGTTTCAAATACCTCCAGGGATGATAACTCAACCACTTCCCTGGGCAGCCTGTTCCAGTGCTTAACAGCCCTTTTGGTGAAGAATTTTTTTCCTAGAGTCCAATCTAAATCTTCCCTGGTGCAATTTGAGCCCATTTCCTTTTGTCCTCTATTGACAGATATACTCCAAGGAATCTAGCCATGGTGCATAAGATGTTAGAGATCTTTGCTGACCATCTCATCCACCTGCCTGAGGTTACCAACCCTACGGCAGACCTGACAAAATCAAACGTGAGGAGTGGGCTTCAGTCATTTCAGTGCGAAGACCAGAGGCTTAAATCGAGCTTAACCTTTGTTGGTGATATAAGCTGAGCCACCAAGCCTGGCACTGAGCCAACTGTTCTGTGGCATCAGCTCTGCTGTTGGGGCAGAAATGTCATGAAAAGGAGAAGCTAGGAAGGGCTGGCATGGCAGAGGAGGACAGTGTATCTGAAAGGCTGCAAAGGGAAAAGATCCTGCAAAGTCAAGTGAGATCTCTGATAACTAACGCAGCTCCTCCTGGAGCTGCTGGAAGACATGTGGTGGGAACACTTTCTAAGAGAGCACTTCCAGTCGTCCTGGGGGTCTGGACACCGTAGCAAGCCCAGGGGCTATATGCCTCTTGCACTGTAATTTGTATCTTAATGGTAATGAACTGGGTTGGAATCTCTCGAGATAGAGGTAATATTCCAGTAATAACAAGATTCTAAAATGTTAACGTTTTCCTGAGAAATCTGTGGGAGTTGCTGGTCAGAAAAGACTGTTGAGGCATTTTGTATATTGTTGATACAATGTATAAATACTGGGTTGATATCTTTCGCAAAAAAAAATCTAATTTCCAGATTTGGGGGTTATTTTTGCAGGAAAAATTACAACAGTATGAAGGTGGGTCTTTAAATATTTTACAAAAGGCCTGCTGCCCGTGCTTGGGCAATGTAATTTTTTTTACTTTCTTGGTAACAGTGGGGAGAGGAAGAGGAAATTAGAGAGGCATTTAAAAATGTCAATTCTAGTTCAAAAGTTACACAAGCAAACACTCTTGACCAAGGTGTTGAATTATAAAGTCTGATATTCCATAAAGCTAAACAATCGGAAGTAATGCTGCCAATAAAAGACATTAATTTATTTACTTGAGGTGGCCATTGTTAGCACTAATAATACATTTCAACATATTGAAATTGCCAGATAATTCTTTTGTGACTTTTATGCTGCATGATATTGTTATTTAAATGAACCTGTAGACCGCACTGTAATGAAGAAATGCATGTTTTGCCTAACAGTTATCAAGCAGCATTCCGGCAAAATGAGAATTTTTACCTCCATTCATTCTGAGGGGAAGCTGGGGGTCACTTTTTTCAATATGGACCATTTAAAAGCCTTTCAGCAATGAATAATTATAATCCACAGCTTCTGAAATTACCTGTATTCACTGTAGGGAAGAAGAAACTTTTATCTTTTGTAATGAAGTACACGTGCTCATTCAAACTTCGTAAGACTTCCGTAAAATGGCGGTTGCATCGCGCTGATTCAGTATGAGGAGTGGTAATAAAAGAAATCGATTTTTAACTACACAGATACCCTTGTTTATTCAATTTTACTTTTCTTGCATTTTGGATCCATCTTGTCGAATAATACAGATGGGGAAAAACTGTGAGCTCTTGTGTAAATAACCTTATCTGTACAAATTGCTGTTTACTAAAACAAATGTTACTTCATTTGTAGTTTCAAATTCATTTTGCACTTCCATTTGAAGATTGGGGTTTGAAACTGTTTTGGTCATGCTAATTTTTCTATATTAAGTTTTAGAAAAATATTTTCTTTTTTTTATAGTTCAAAACTAGGCAGAAGATAGGGATTGGAAATATGGCTTGCAGCAATGGGCTTTGGACTTCTCTCTTTGTTCTTAAAAACAAACAGGTTGGCAATAGTCACTGGTGTAAAGGAACAGAAAAGTCATTATCTGGGGAGTAATTTTAAAAAATGATATACAATAATTTGTTAATTATTGCCAGAAAAAAGCATGCAGTTTTACTTCTGAAAATGTGTGTTCTGGTTAATGAAAAACATTACTCTGCAGCCTCTATGGGATTTTTTCCACTTGTAAAAGTTTTTTTTTTAAAGGAAGAAACTGATCCCACACTTTCCTAAATGGGATTTTTAGGCAAAGGCTAATTTAAGCCTCGCCCTCAGACAATAAGCAAGCACAAAGGTAAAGGTTGAGAGTTTCGCTTTTGAATTTGGCATATTTACTTTTAGAGTAAAAACACCTTTTTTTTTTTTTAACTAAATGGTGGATTGCAAATGGGGTTGATTGTTTCAATCAAAGATTGTTTTCCTGTACTTTGAATGATTGCCCCACTCAGAGGAAGTCTTCTTGCCTCTCCTGGACAGCACCAGCCCATTTCTGTCAGCATCACTCAAAAAAACGGGGCCAGTTCTGCGCACGCTGGTGCCTCACCTAAAAAATCCACCGCGCAGGCCCGAAGGGTGCACTCATCCCTTGCAGTGAGCGTGGGAAAAGCCCTTCCCAGATCTTCGTTCGCGAAGCCAAGCCATGATGATGATGATGATAACTCAAAAAACCACTTCATCTGTAAAATAAAACCTAGCTTTGTAAATAGTAGCTAGAAGTTCTAATCTTGTGTACGAAGCTATTTAGACTGAGTGATGCCGCTCTATTATTTGTCTAACAGGGTGGGAGAGGAGGCAGAGTGAATAGGAACCTCAGGGAGATAGACAATGTTGCTATTAAAGTTGAGCTTTTATAACCCCCTTCTCATGTTAACTGTATTAGGGGATGGGTAACCAGGTAGTTTGTAGCTGTACATGTCTATCACCCAACTTACTAAATATTTATTGACAAGAATTTTGCCTGTGTGTTAGTCGTATTTAAATATGGGCCGTATGTTCAATACTCTGAGAAGCTGATCCTTATTTCATTCAGCTGTTTAGTAAACCTCCTGTCTTCTGTCCGTGTACTCAGGCTCCCCAGCTATGGTAACACACACAACTAGGTGTCTAGAAGAGCAAACATAGTCCTTACTATGTATCCAGCAGTGTTCTTGTGCTATGAAATAGCTAGGACCGGGACCCTTAGGAGGCGTACAAATACAGAGCAGAGTTGCCCCCTCCAGAGAATTTATGTCCAGATGGCCGAGGCATATAAAACTATTTTCTCAGGGTGACAAGTTGCCTCATGTCAGCTGACAATATGCATTCCCAGCAAATGCAGAGTAATTCAAGCTGATTTAGCCCTTTCTCCTGTGGTAACTCTTAAACCCAACGACAGGAGACAACAGGTGGGTATAAACAGATGGGGAAGCACAAGGAGTGAATAAGAAGGTCAGCTTCATAGGTAGTGGGCTCAATATTGCAGCAGCACAGCCATTGTCAAGCTTTTTTTTCCTGGCATCAGAGTTAAGAGGAGGCTGGAGAGGGGATTTGAAGGAGGATAACGAGGCAGCTTTGTGGACATGAACAAGGAGCTCTACCCAAGCATGGGGGCAGCAGGGGAGAAAGCACAAAGATCCTTGCTTGAAAAGGTAACAAATGGGTGATGGAGCCTACTGTCAGGGGCTGACTGGAGGTGGGAGCTCTCCCCTCTGGAATAAATGAATGAGAATAGGTTGGGAGGGGATTAGGCTGAGAACGCTTTGAAAGAAAAAGCAAGTAGATTATGTTTATATAACAGAAAAGGGAAACCACAGCAAAGAGGAGTAACAATGGTCAAAGTGATGAGCAAAGAAAATGCCAGTATCAAAAATATTCTTCAAGCTTTTCCAAAGCTGCCCTTTCAATAGGCAGAAGGAAGAGGTGCATTGTAACGATGGCTTTGTATGCATCCCCATCACAACCAGCTCCTCACAGTTGCTTTCTGAAATTCAGGAATTATCACTAGGCTTTTCTAAGCCTGGCATCTACCTTTGAGGTGAACAGTTATATTGCCTGAGCCAGAAGAATTTTCTTGTTCTTTCTTATAAGGAAATAGGATAAAGGTACTTTCCTGCTGGAAAAAAAAAGAAGTCACTGGTCTCTTCATTTGCATTTTTTTAAATTATTACAAGAATCAGCTCATTGCTTTGTTGATTTGTAATAATAATTTAAAATTCAGCTTTACAGATTTCTCAGCCTGTTAAAAACACTGGTTTTGTTGTGTCCTCAGATGTGCGGTTTTCATTATTTGCTTCTGAAAAAAATGACTGGCTTTTTTAAAAGGGTGTTTACTACTAGGCAGTCTTATAGCAAAGCACATATCTGTCCTTAGGCAACCATATTCCTCAAAATCTGAAAAAAGAAGTAACTGAGGATATACTGTATTCTTATATGAACCATCTGTTGTTGATGGAAAGGCAAGAACAGATGATCTCAACTGGCCTGTTAGTGCATAATTCTATCCCGTGCTGAAGACCCGGGATTTAGCTTGACCTCATCACTTCTGTCCTCTGTGCCACTGGAGACCAGTGGGGTGCACTGGCACATGCATCCTTCCTGGGAAGAGCGCAGCCCTACTGCTCGTACGGCCACTGTCAACTCATATCCATATTGCCGCGTTGAAGGTCCTTCCTTTCGTCTTTTGGTTTTGCCCCCTGCACAAAAGACACATCTGCAGTTTGTTAGGAAGAGAAAACAGAAAAGGTTGGTGTCAGTGCTGCTGAATAGATGAATTTAACAGTGAATAGTAAGCTGTGTCTAGATGTTTTGATGTCAGGGTGGCCTTATTTCTATTCATACTTACAGAGGATTTTATAATCTATTGCAAAGCTCCATGATGGTTTTGACGTGTGACATATATACATGGGTGCACTAATCACTGATTTAATATAATGCTCAGCCTGTTGTGAACACTGTCATTTGTTTAGCGCACAAATCATATTAAGCCAACCACCAGCTGTAATTTTGGAAATTGGTGGAATATTCCTATAAAGAAGCACAAAAGACTGTAAAGATTGAATAAGTTCATTGTCTTAGTGACCAGTTGGGGAGGGAGAGGCTGTCCTTTTCCATATTTTCTTCTTTTAAAAATACTTTGTGGTTCAGCAGCACAGACACTGCATAT
>NW_010399485.1:95263-97772 GCF_000710305.1 Buceros rhinoceros silvestris
CTTTGTATCCCCACACAGTCCCCATGTTAATAGCTGTTTGCTAGCTGTGGTCAGTTAATTTAAAAAAGCTGGCACACTGGTATTATAGGTCGCAATAGATTATTTTTGAGTCAAACGTAGTATTGTTGCTTCAAACCAAACCCCCACCCATGACAAAATTCATTATAGCTCTTTAATTTGTAATAGTGTTTGAAAGGATGAACCTGAGATGATATGAAAGGGATTCAGTTTCTTAAAATTTTCTCAAGCCATGCATCATCCTATTCCTGCTTTGCTCTTGCTACACGTATAGACTCAGTGCGGAGTTGCTGTCGGTTTGGGATCTAGCATTTCTTTGTTTTGTTGCAAATATGAAAATAGATTATAAAATGCTCACTGACATAATGAATATGGGTGCACTCCTAGAATATATTTCTCCCCTGAATGTATGTTATATACATTTCTATTATGCACGTAAATGCAAGGGAGCCAATCTAAAGTATGTTTTATTCAACATATTGTGGTAGCACAAAAACTCCAGGCCCATCCTTGACTCCGTCAGCCACTGGAAGCCTGTCAATGCATTGGAGGCTCTCAAAACTCACTTGGCCCTGCAACAGCCATCACACTCCAGATGTTGGCTGATACACCAAGCAGCATGACTTTCTGATGAGATACTCAACTGTGCTTTTCAGACTGGAATGGAGAGTTTGGGGGGAGCTTAAAAGCTTCAAAGGTTACTGCTAACTGCTAGAATAAAAAGCTGAGTTGGGACTCGTCAGTTTCCCCACAGCAGTGGCTGGGAAATACTTTGGCTTTCACTCCTGTGAGAGCACTGGATTTGAGAGATGATATCCCCAATCTTCAGTTTTCATTTCTGGAAACCCCGGAGTCCTGTGGATACTATCTGATATACCCACGTGCACAAATGAGCATGGTAGCACTTCAGCATAGATAGGGAGAGATTTTTTAGACCCCCCAAAAAATCAACCATACAGCACTGCAGTTGTGCCCTTTTCTACTGCATTTGACAAAGACAGAGTTTCTGGTCAAAAGGAGGGAGAAAGAGATATATACAGATGTAGTGTCCATTGCCCTTTTCTCGTCCATCCAGATAGACATGTGGCTGTGTCTAGGGGAGCTGTGGGAGGTGGGTCCAAATGTCTGCTGCTGTGAATAACTTGAATTTGTAAATGAATAATTACAACAGGAGAAACAGAGACACCTTCCCTGGAAGCATGAGTAGACAGGAGATTCAGCTCATGTGTGAAATGTGAGTCCTACAGTATGACTTACGGAACAGGATCTTGATCTTTCAGATCACAGGGGAGCATGATAATGATAGAGCTGTCGCCTTTTCTGGAGCGGAGCGAGTGTGTGCCTGTTTCTTCTCTGGTTTACCATATAAAAAATAATTGGTTTGCAAGCTGATGTGGGCTTGGAAAATTTTTGTAGGAAGGGAAAATGGATTCCCACTCATCGCCGTGTCTGAACTTCAGAAAATGACCCTGTGCACCTCTGCACGGAATATTGTTTGCCTTACACCTGAAAGCCAGCACATACCTTCCCTAGTCAACACATTAAGCAATGGAGACATAGTCCTGTCACAGGGCTTAAGCATCTGTAAGGGATGCAGATGTCAAATGTATACCATTCTAACCCTCTGTCGGAATTCTACACACACATAACTGACAAGTATTATGGAAAGGAAAAAAATCAGTTCTTCAGACCAGTGAGAAAATTCTCTAATGGTGAAGATTTCTAAAAACAAATGGATTGCTTCCATGAGGAATTGAGAATGAAAAATGTGGTAAGTTATAGTCAGTCATTAACGTTTGTTGAACATTCTACTTACTATTAGTGTTTCATATACTTCTGGTTGAAACATTTCATGGAAAAAGAGTGGAATAAATGGGGTAACACTAACCAGATGGTCCTGTATGTGGAATTTCTAAAGCTTTTTGTGTACTTTATGTTGAAGATAACAAATCACACAGGTCAACAGCTAGTGTCAGCTAGTGAGAAATGATTGTACATTTTAAGGAAGAAAAGCTCTTGAGGTCTTAGTTGCGTTGGTGTCAGGGATTCAATTTTGTGATTTTCACGTGGAAATGAAGATGCTTCTAAGTGAGGCACACTGCAGAGGAAATGTTTAACGAGAGGTTTGTTTAGATTCCAGAAAACTAGGTTATGTTAGACACATTCAGGTTCAGGACATCTCCTCCTTGCTTTTCGTTTAATTATGTTTCTATTTTATCTTTGGCATCTGCAGAGGATAAACTATAGGAATAATTAGGAATAGAGCTAGCTGATGAAAAATTAAGACTCTGCAATATTGTTTCTTTATATGCTGTTCTTAAAGTTAAAAAAATCAGAAAGAAAATCTGCGGTATACTTTGCTTTTTGATAAGTAGCTTCATATGTTTTAACATTTTGAGAGTCATACACTTGCTATGAATATCTATCTGATCTGTGGCATATCTAAGTCATCCATCCCTGTAGTATCCTGACAGGTCACTGTAGTCCTGCT
>NW_010399485.1:97852-100943 GCF_000710305.1 Buceros rhinoceros silvestris
GCTGAAATATTTTGATACCGAACTTCATCCAAATAAACAGTGTATGACGGTGCCATCTATGGCCTAGACAGCTCAAGGGATTAGTAATTAGTTATATAGCCGTTTACTTAGGGATCGTTACTTAAGATCAGACTCAGAATGTCACTTCTAGCCACGGGCTTGGCAAGTTGAAACAGTGGTTTCTTTCTGATGCTTGTCAATGAGGTAATGTCTAAGTCATCTGGGGCAAAGTAGAAGTAGAAACTCAATTATAATTTAATTTCTGGAACTGATTTCTCGCACTTATTTTTATGTAAAGGCAATGGGGCAACTTTTTAACTACTGTCTACCTGTTCCAAAAGTACTAATAAAAATCAACTTCCAGATCTATTAACCAGAAAACTTTATTAGCATTACATCTGCTAAAGGAGACGTGTGACGTAGTTTCAAGTTTATATGCCAAAGATTGTTGCATCACAGAAAACAGCAGCAATGGGATGAGCAATTCAGAGCTAATGATCTTTTCTTTCGTAAGACCATCTCCTTCTTGTAGCTCAATAGATACATCTAGATAATGATCCAGGAGCTACAAAAATGGAAATTTCCTTAAAACCAAATTCTTTGCCTATGGCCAGCTTCTAGATAGACCTCAGAGAAATGAATCATTCTGGGGATGCAGCCTTAGATGTGTGCAGCAGTGGTCTTAACTTTTTGGTGTAAAGTTAAAACCATAACCGTAAAAATTGCAGCTTTTTCTTTCTTGAAGAAAAGAGCTTTTTCTTCAAATCAATCTTCAGATTAGAAATCAGTGTATTCCTATAAAGGAGAACGTTTTAGATTTTCTGCTAAGGGTAGACTTTCTTTTTAAACACAGTCAACATTTACCCTGTGAATAACTCCTTAGGCTAGGATTGTCTCTTCTGGAAGACATTGCTGTTAGTGGCAGAAGAAATTTCACTCTTGACACATGTACTGCGAAGGAACGTAAAGGTTCATTTGGTTTGGCATCTCCCGTAGATGAAGCATCCCTCAGCATTTTGTAAAGTGGTGTCATTTTCTAGACCCAGAGGTGGCAAACAGTAAGAGCCATGAGCAAAGGAGGAAAGATGAGCTTCCTGGTGAAAGTAAAAGCAGATTTTTACGGATCAAATTGTGTTTTATTGATCACATTAGCATCAGTGACTGTGGTGCAAAGTGAATGGAGAAGTGTGGGAGGATGGTATTGTGCGAGTGTATGGTGTTATTTGTAATGTGGTGGATGGTATTTATATGCTACCTATTTCCACTGTCATGAAATGACCCCACACAGTGCATTTATTAGTTCTCTTTGCCATGACTGTACTCATCATACCTTACCTGCTGACACAAAATGGAAGCATTGCTTTCCGGTAGCGCACTCTCACAGAGGCAGAGAGCCTACGTAATATTTGTTAAGCTAGGGATCACTAGCTGGGTGACGCTTTCTTTCAATTTTGTGAGAAGCTATAAAATGCAAAGTGATTTTCTGAAACAGTGTTTGAAAGAGAAACAGAAAACAAGTTTTCCCTTGAGTTGTTTCATGTTTTTACATCATATTTTACTGATAATTTTAGGCTAGTGGTGAAGATTTGACCAAGAATGACGTGTTCTCTTTTCCATTATGTACATTTGTGAATAATATCCTCTGTTGTGCACTTACATCTGTGTATTTGCACTTTGTTGATGTCTGTGCATGCACATACAAAGGTGTATCTCTAAAGGTGTTTAATTTTTGCTTATGGTGCTAGATGTGTGGTTCTATTGTTATATCTTTTTTTGAAATATTTCCTTCAAGTATGTATGAAAATAGGGCAAGAGTGACCCTATTTTGTCTGTAAAATGCCTTGGTAAATGCCTGCCACATTTCCCTAGTGTTATATTTAGACTGGAACTGAAGAAATCACTAAAACACGTACCCAAAAGCTCCTGAAAGTAAGTGATTTAGTATGAGAGTTGATGCAGAGCCAGCAGCTCTCTGTTACCAGTTCCCATTCACTGACTAATGCACTGACGTGTGACCCGTTGATGTTGGCAGCTCATCTCTTCCCAGGCTACTGCAGCACTGGCCTCTCCTCCCTGATTAGCACAGCCTGTGCCCTCCATGCACATGTGCACACACGTTCCACTTAGACTCATCCAGGCTTGGTGCCATCACTTGGAGCTGCCTCCACCCTTTTTCTCCTGGTGGGAAATCCCATCAGTCCATGGGGAGAGGACTCAAACACCAGGTTTGCAGGTCTAGCTGGGAAGCCCTCACTGGCAAGAGCACAAAAAGGAGGTTCAAGTCCAGCACTGAACTGTTGAGGTCCAACAACAGTAACTCAGCTGTGAACTTGGAGAAGGTGGAAATGTAATAATTAAAGTAGAAAGACAATTTTGTTTAGTTCAGTAACTTAGTTCAGATGATTTTACAGAATGTTATGAAGTTTTGAGGTGCTGCAGTCAAGGATCAGATAGCAGATACAGTAATAAATTATTACTTGCCAGGTATTTGTTTGGATTTTCTAGGGGCAGCCCAAAGCCTGGAGGCTCTGCATAAACTGAGGAGTAGGGCTGTCCTCTGCCCTTAGAGCTCACCGTCTCAGCTCTGTTTCCAGATTTAGAAACCCAGTAATCCTGACTGAATGTCCTATGATTGATTGTTCACTAGTAAAAACATCACTTGGGATGTTTGCAGTGTGAAATCTCTTGCTGATTTGAGCCCTGCTCTTGTGAATAATTACCATTGTACTTATTCTTATGTAGATACATACTTTCTGGTAACAAGTGGTGTTCCCCAAGGCTCAGTATTGGGGTGTGTCCTCTTTAATATCTTTATCAATGATCTGGATGAGGGAATCCAGTGCACCCTCAGTCAATTTGCAGATGACACCAAGTTAGGCGGGTGTGTCAATCTGCTTGAAGGTAGGGAGGCTCTACAGAGGGATCTGGACAGGCTGGATCGATGGGCTGAGGCCAGTGATATGAAGTTCAACAAGGCCAAGTGCCAGGTCCTGCACTTGGGTCACAACAAGCCCCTGCAGTGCTCCAGGCTGGGGGAAGAGTGGCTGGAAAGGACCTGGGGATGTGCCCTGGTTGTGCGGGGACAGACCGG
>NW_010399485.1:100963-123817 GCF_000710305.1 Buceros rhinoceros silvestris
GCTGGTAAACAGCCGTTTGAATATGAGCCAGCAGTGTGCCCAGGTGGCCAAGAAGGCCAATGGCATCCTGGCTCGTATCAGCAATAGTGTGGCCAGCAGGAGCAGGGAAGGGATTGTCCCCCTGTACTCGGCACTGGTGAGGCTGCTTCTTGAGTCCTGTGTCCAGTTTTGGTCCCCTAACTAAAGAGGGATACTGAGGTATTGGAATATGTCCAGAAGTGTTGAAGGGTTGAAGTTGAGGAGCAGCTAAGGGAACTGGGGTTGTTTAGACTGGGGAAAAGAAGGCTGAGGGGAGACCTTATCACTCTCTACAACTACCCGATAGGTTGTAGCGAGGTGGGGGGGTCATTCTGTTCTCCCAAGTACAAGCAATAGGACAAGAGGAAATGGCCTTAGGTTGCACCATGGGAGGTTTAGGCTGGACATTAGAAAAAATTTCTTTACGGAGAGTGTTGTGAAGCATTGGAAGAGGCTGCCCAGAGAGGTGGTGGAGTCCCCATCCCTGGAAGTGTTTAAAAGATGTGTAGATGTGGTGCTGAGGGACGTGGTTTAGTGGTGACCTGGCAGTGCCGGGTGAGTGGTTGGACGGTGCTCTTAACAGTTTTTTCCAGCCGAAACAATTCTGTGATTCTGTGATTCCCACTGAATACTCCAAGTTGTATACATAAATGTTTTCTTAAGTCTTAGAAAAAAGCGCAGGCATAACATGTGTAATGCACAGTCTCAGCTGGGTCTGAGATCCTGAATCTGTGACTGGAGACACATATGGGAAGCTTTAATAGAAAAGCTCTTTAGATTACGTGTTTAGTATTATAAGCTTGATTTATGTGTTGCAAGAAGAGTTGGTTGGGATATATTGGACGAAAATGTATCCCATCCATTAGCAAAGAATGCAATAATTAGGAGAGGAAGACACCTGACTCAGAATGTGTGCTATGACTCAGAATTGTGTCCTCGAGTCATTATGCAGACAAAAAAAAAAAAAACCCACTTGCTTCAGTGCAAGTTTTGCATGTGTAACAGCTGTCACAGTCAGACCATTAATCAGCTGAACCACCACACAGGTGGAGGATGAGAAACCACCTTCTGTGCTAGAGGTTGAACATAAAAATTGTTTTTCATGGGGTTCGTCTGTGCTGCTGTAGCTGCAGCAATGCAAATCTCCCATGTAGATCTATTTCACCACTGGCATAAGAATTTTTTGTGTAATTTCCTCTTTTAAGCAGAGGAGAAAATATAGATTGTAGTTTAATGCTAGAGAGACCGTGATTTTGCTCTGAGCTGTGTTTCTCCTGCTAAAACTGTTGCAACAAAAGACACAAATATTTTATTTTTCTTGATATATTAGTGTACTATGAACTCATATCAATTGTGCACAGTTAGATAAATAAACAGCTCACTTTTGATTGTGTGTGTTTAAGTACCCCAGGTTATTTTGCTAAATGATGTCATTTATCATTCCCCGCTGTGTATAATGACTACTTGTGAAAAATAGAGGTTTGTCTTTTCTCCCCGTCCACCTCCAAACCAAAAAGAAAAAAAAAAAATCTAATCAGAATAAGCACGTCCCTTGAAATACAGACACTTTCCACCTCCTTTCAGTTTGCATCATATGCTATGGCACAACATCAAATGATACAAGGATATGTGACGTGACAATAAATGAAAGATAAATTAGAAGAATATTTTTTGGATAGACTGTTCCTTATTCTGTTTGGATGATAAGAATTTAGTCTTAATTTCTGACATATCCATTTTATCAGCTAAATTTCCTAATTTCCTAATTTGTATTATTACAGATAATTACCAACATATATTTATTCTTAAAACTTTATTTGCTCAATTAGAAGGTAGATTTCAGCCTTTATCTTTGTAGGTAGCTGATCCAAGACAGTTTTATGTAAATGGCTTAATTAATTGGTACCCTTCAGTTGAAACAGCAACTTACAAAGGAAGTAATCCTTTTCGAGTGGCATAAGCTGTTTAAAAAAAGGCAAAAAAGCTACAATACTTTTCTTAGGCACCTTGGCACACAATTATAAGTTATTTGACAGAAGTAAATGTAATAAACTGCAAGGCTTCTTCCTAAATTATGTCTTTTCTATGTAATTAAAATAGCATCAACCCTAAGTGCAGTGGTTCTGTAGTCTTCAAGTCTACATTATTAAAAGACTTAATTATGCAGAATTACAAAACTTTCTTATAAATGGTTCAACATGTTGGTGGTAAAGATGTGATCTGTGTGGCCTAATTACTAAGTTTACAATCTCTCTCAAGCGATTAGTCGTTCCCAAGTGTTTGGTGTGCTGCTGTCCCTTTCAGGCTGTCCTTGGAAACCTCTCCCACACAATGCTCTTAGGGCATGTGGTGATGGGACTTTTTCTTTATGGCCGTCTGACAACAGCGCCGATCACTCCAGGTGACCATCTACCACTGCTGCGGTTGTTGCAACAGCTGGACCTGCTTGGTTTTCAACTACCAACTGGTGTCCTGACATATAGGCTAGAAAGCAGGAAGGGAAGTTTTGGGTATTCTCTCTTCTCCTCTCATGCGCCAAGGTCAATTTGTTGAGGAAGCCAAGCCTTTGAGCACTGTTTTTCCCCAGTTCCACACTACTCTACAAAAGAAAGGGGCACACTCTTTTCCACTAGTGGAATTAATTTCTTCTAAAACCCAAAAGGGGTTTCTCAAGATCCCATGTGATGCTAAGTGTCTGCCTTTCCTCAGCAGATCAAAATAGCCTTGATCTGAGTGATTGCATGGCAGAGTGTGAACCTCTTAGTCTTATCCTTTCCCTTCATAAGTATGGTGGAAGGAAATAATAGATAAAATTTTCAAAAAACAACCAATGCTTCATGTCGTTAATAAGGAAAATTTAAAAGTACACACTGCACCCACTTACCTCTTTTGCTGCTTGCTGCTTTGCTTGTTGCTTTGCTTGTTTCTGAACTTCATACCAAACTGGTGATCATGGTGGGGGGTGGGAGGGGTGGGGGCAGGGTGGGGGGGTAGAAGGAAGAAATGAGTGAATGAATACATGTCTAGAAATGTGGCAACTTTTCAGTAGAGATGCTCCTATGCTGTCCTCATTATTGTCCCATTTTATTTGGCAGAGTGACTCTTTTCCCCTTAAATGTGCGAGGGTTTAATTAATACATTCCAGTTGTCAAACCCAGTTCAGCTTGATGAGCAGGAGAGTGTAGAAAAGCTAGATTATTTGTTTGCATCACTAGGCAATGGGGAAATACCTCCTCCATTGCTTTTCTTTGCAAGTAGTGACAGCAGCGTTCTGACAGAGACAAAGGGATAAAAAATGTGCTGGAAGGACTAGAAGAATTAATTTGTAATAGATAATTGGATCTGTATGGCAATGATGTGAGTTTGGAGGAAACTTGAGCAGAATAGCTCTCTAGGTTTTTACATTTCACTCTCATGTCAAAATAGCATCTGCATGCCTTAGATATTTATAGTTTAAATAAGAATATACATATCTCACTTTCTTATTTATCTATCTGCCCCATCCATTTTCTGACAAAGGTCTGGACATGCTTATTTATATCATTATTTAAAACTCAATCGATAAATTTAGTGTTTGTTGGGAAGGTGGTACAGTGTTGCTGTTACTTTCCTCTCTTGCAAAAGTTCATTTTACTCTTGCCCCAGCCTCTGAGACAACTCTGTCTTTTGAGTTTTGCAAGCCTCGTCTTTGTTGCTGACTGATCCTACAGCAGATCCTGAGAGAAGGGCGTAGCTCAGTGTTACAAGAGGTTGTCTCATTCAGTGGAAGCATGGGTCCATCCTCTGAGGGTATTGAATGTCAGGATTGAGACATTACTTCAGTTCTGTAGAGAGCCAGTGATGAAAGCAGCGTGCTGGGGGGATGTACTCGCAACGACTCCTGCTGCTAAGGTGGGCTGATGGTGTCTGTACCAGTTGCAGATTTTTCAGAGTTGGCAAATTTGTCCCTCAATACATCTAGGTGCAAGTAACCAAGCCTAGAGGTCACAGATCACTATGGCTGTTAACAGAGCAACTACCAAATGGTGACAGTGCACTATCTAAAAAAAAAAAAAAAAAAAGTTTTTTTGGGGGATGAACAGCCTAGAGGTCACAGATCACTATGGCTGTTAACAGAGCAACTACCAAATGGTGACAGTGCACTATCTAAAAAAAAAAAAAAAAAAAGTTTTATTGGAGGATGATCAACATTGTTCCCCTCCTTTTAAAAAGGTGTTACGGGTGATCCCTGAAATTGTAAACCTGGGAGGCACCTCAGTATAGAGAAATATGTTTGAGAGATGATTAAAGATCAAGTTATAAAGGACCTAGATGAGGATAATATGATGGGGACAAATCAGCACGATTTCTATAGCCTGTCAGATTTCTTTGAAATAGTTAACAAATAATGGATAAAGGAGAACAGTGGATATAATTTATTTAAACTTTCAAAAGGGTTGGGTAGAGCCTTTTAAAGGAGGCAATTAAGGAATCTTGCTAACAATGGGGTAGGATGTAAAGTCTTGTCATGGATTTAAAACTGATTTAAAGACTGAAAGTTGAAAGTAAGATTAAATGCCCGTTTCTTACTGCTTAAAGGAGACAATAATGGGTGTTCAGGAGTGGGGCTAGGAATGGTAGACTTCGGTTTTTTAACATATATATTTTATTAAATTGCTATTGTCCATAGAATGTAATTAGACAGTATTCCCTAGGAAATACTGTAGGTTAGTATTAAGGATCTATGTTATACAGATTGCTCTAGCGCTGGCATGCTGTATTGAAAAGAAACAGGAAAACAGAGTGAACAATAGCAATAACACTTCCCCCAAAAGATGCTTCTCCACTGAAAAAGCATCATCTGCACCACCTAATCTAAACTAGCACAATTCATTAAACACTTTGATCCAAGAACAAAATCAAATTTCGGTCTAAAATTTCCAGGGAAGTTTTCTCCAGCCTTTGGTGAACTCAGCATATCTGCCCATTTTCTGCAGTCAGTCTTCACGGCAGTGGATCTGTGATCTCTGCTGATGCTGGCTGGCATCTATGGCCAAGACAGCCCTAGCCTAAGGTCAGACTGGGGAGGAGAAGGAGAGATTGCAGAATTGCTCTACAAATCTACACTAGTTCAGATAACATCACTTTGAATAAGATTTATCACAGAAAAGGAAAAAGAAATACGCACAACAGAAATATGCATACAGTGAGAGTGAACTTGTAAGGCCTGAATCTGTCATAACTCATCAGGCAAGTGACACGTGTCGTCCCACTCAGGCCATGAGGACACTTCCAGGTGCAATAACTGAAAAAGAGATGGGAAGCTTTGCTCCATGCCAGGTGTGTCCTTATCTTCAAGAGACCGTCTAGTCCAGATAACAGGTGTCTTCCCCCATGATCTAGCAAAAATGGAAGAATTTTCAGAACAATTAGAGGTGTTGAGCAGGAAAATCCTGGTGAAAAAAATTAAAACCTGTGATTATTTAATAAGGAGAGGAGAAGGGTGATCAATCATCGAACAAGAACTACAACAAAGGCTGATCACAGGCTTTGCACTTTCTATCCTGAAAGTCAAAAGTCACCTGTATTTAATAGATGTGTGGAAGGAGGAGCAGAGAACACTTCTCTCTCCTGGTAATAGGAATCTCTTGGCACGGGGTGTTGCTGCAGACAGCCAGTCCTTAAATCTTGTAGCAGGGTGCGTTATCATGAAGAGTATCACATAACAGAGTTAGTGAAGGTCTGCCTGGTACTGAATAACACCAAATAAAGTCACTCACGTTAGCCACTCTACCCCCAAATTTCTGCACCTTGAATTTAGTACGCTCTTGATACGTGAGGCTATTGGGAATGAAACCGAATGCAGTGGACTATATTTAAGCAAGGCAGCAGACTGATATTCTGATGGTTCATTTCTTTGATCTTCTGTTGAATTTAAATTCGCCTGCAGTGGTTTCGCAGTTTCAATTAGTACACAAAACAAACTTTGCGTATTTTCTGAGATTATGTTCTTCATTATATGTTGCTGTAGTTTTATGTGTTGTTGCCAAGAATTCTGCTTTTGACAAATTGCACAGGAGGCATTTTGAGATTGTGATGGAGTTGATTGAGTTTTGGCCAAATCCTGTACACTTTTATCACTGAAGACTGAAATACAGATGCTTGTTACAGTAAAATATATAGAATTTGCTTTGGCCCTG
This sequence comes from Buceros rhinoceros silvestris, assembly GCF_000710305.1. NCBI lineage: Eukaryota > Metazoa > Chordata > Aves > Bucerotiformes > Bucerotidae > Buceros > Buceros rhinoceros. The sequence continues at coordinate 107,161 of NW_010399485.1, forward strand.
AAAATCTGTGTCACATTTTAAAATAACCAATTTGGGTACAATTTGAGTTAAGTGGTAAGTAAACAATGCAAATGAAACTGTTTTGTTAGCTAGAAAGTAATTGAAAATCTGCAACTAATTATACATTGGCAATATACAAGTCTCCGGGAAGCTGAAAGGAATATTTCACTGATATACTGTTTAGTTATATTCAAAATTAACTTCCCCTGCACAGTTTGTGCAAGAGATTTTGTTGCTTATTGTAACTTCACTTTCAAAAAATGAAACCACTGGGATTTCATAAGAAAAAAAAGTGTAATTTTTTAATCAAAGATAACTCTTCTTATGTTATATGATTTTTTTCACATGGGCCTTGAGCTTCAGCTTTTGTACGTAGCTTTGAATTTCTTCAGCGTTTGTCAGTATTCTAAGTTTTGATTGGCACCTTCATTGTGTTTTTCAACTCATCACCTTAACACATTTCTCGTGCATTAATGTGGCTGTACAATACCTTTGAGAAATAAGAATGTGTTGTCACATACAAGAAGAAATTCTTTGTTTGTATTTGGTTGAAAAAATTATGGGATTGGCTGGAAAGCATCTATTGTCAATGCCACCTAGATCTGTAACACTAGGAGCTAGTCAAAACACCCAGATAATTGTCAGGTGGATTTGTGCTGCCAGAATGCGTGCCATGTGCAGACGTCAGGTTTTGGTGAGTATCAGCTTTTGTTGCTGAAGAATTTTTATTTAATAGGACCATGTAAATACACAAGATTTTTTTTTAAAGGATGAATCAATGTGAGTATTTACTACAACTCAGTTTAGCAACCCTTGATGTATATAACATCAATCAAAAAGCATTTCATAGGATCCAGAGAAGGGAGACGGGGGAAGTACTGGTCTTCCAGTGTTCTGAAATATCCTTTATCACAGAGCAGTAGGCCATGCTGGAAAGCTCAATACTGTCACTATTTTGGTCTTCTCACCAAAAGCCCCAAGTCTCCACAGCAGGTAGGTACCCAAACTCTGTCCTCCAGTTAGAAATATTATTTATTTTCAAGCTCCTCCAAACTCAGGATGGATCAGGTAGGCTGCAGACAATGCAGAGTAAGTCTGGCAGGTTTTGGAGGGGACAGGTAACACTGCAGTTACTGTTGTAGTATTCTGTATTATGTAAATGGGCAAGGAAAAGGGTGTAAAGATTAAAAATTACTTCCTTGATTCAGATAGATAGAATATCAACAAGAAGAGCCATGAGGAGAGCTCCTGTCTTACTGTGCCAGGCTATCATCACCATTAAGGCGTATTCACTTGCTTGGAAATTGCCTTCTCTGTTAAAGTATTTCACTGATACGTACTCCCTTTAACAATCCTTGACTTGGGGAAATTTCAGACTTGAGTTTTTTACAGCCCTGGGCTGTTTCTCCATAAACCAGTGTCAATTAAGTGAACCATACATTCTTCTGATATTAATTTTTTAACATAAAATTAGTCTTGTAGTGAACAGCTAGTAGAGGTACCTTCTGAAACTTCTGAAATACTACGTAGAAATGGTTCAGCGCTGTCCAGTGATGCAGTGTGGGCTTAGATATGATGCTTGAAAAGCACGCAGGGGGCCAGACAAGCTGGGGAGTGGTTTCCTAGTTAGTCCTGGGCTGAGGAGGTCTGGGCAGTCTCTAATTAAAAGGAAAACGCTTCAGCCGAGGAGCGGGAATAGACCTTTTTTCTTTCTGCAGTAAACATTTCCAGTCAGGCCAGTCTCACAGTCCTTGTGGAAGCAGCTCCTCTCATGCCATTTGGAACTTCAACCTGCTAGCACAGATTGTGGATGAAATCCATAAATATTAGGCTTGAAAAAGTGAATCTGCTTCCAGAGCATTTTAGTAAAAAGTTTGCTTGGGTCGTGGGGAAGGAGGGGACAAATCACTGGGAGAGTGGAGAATATGAGTCATGGCATCCAGACTGAAACAAATCTTTGAGCACAAATCACAATATAAAATTTTAAGGGCTTGATCCTGCCTTTGGCTATGCTGGTGCGTATTGTTACAATTCCAGTAAAATCGGCTACTGTTACACGATATGTGGTACCATGCACCCACGTAACTAAGTGCTGAGCTCTAGGTTTTTATAGTCTTTATTTTTTAAATCCTGTAAATGTTGCTGGACTTGGCTTTTTAGCATGTTGAACAGATGCAGCAAGATTTTCTTACACCCCTACCCACTTACAACCCCAAATAATTAATGGATGTGTTGCATCTTCCCATAAAGGCTTCTTAGAGAGCTGTTTGGTGAATAAGGCCACACAGAATGTGCCATTGTTGCTGCTGCAGGTTTTGAGTTTATTTGTGTATTATGGGTACTGTATACCACATAATAATGAAAAGCTATATGCTCCGGTCTGCTGGTTCGCTACACAGTCTGTGTGATTGCAAATCGTTTGTATAACAGTGGACTATTGAAACTCTATCCAGATGTGCGTGTTGCTAATTACGGGAATGCCCACAAAGGCGGATTATCTCCTTTGTTACCATCTCCAACGCGTTTAAAAACAGGAAAGTGAAAAGCATGTAGGCAGCAAATAAGAAGTAGCTGTACATGTTGGAGATTAAGATTTCTCATAATTAATTCCCAGGGAGGAAAAACTCTTGACCTGACTGAATGCATTTCTGGAGTGCAACCAGATGCAACTTAATGCACAGGAGAGACATCCCAAAGTGGCAGATTCTGAAACAGACAGAAATGGCATAGCTTCATTCACAGCGGGGAAAGTCCAGGTAGAGAAAGACTACCCGAGGAGACCGGTTGTGGGGAGGAGGGAGCAGAGCTATTGTCAGTTTTCTGGCATACTTAATAAAAAATATTACAGTAATGTGATATAAGATTTTGGAAGGACAGGCAGGGGAAAATGTGATCTTGTCTTTCCAGAATTTAAGTAGTTTTCATTTAATGAGCTGTAGCACTGCCCAGAGGGGCCTTTAGGAGGAACAGTTCTCAGAGTGTGGAGGACTCCGTGTGTTCCAGGCACCACACTGGGATCACAAATGTTTCCACATTGTCTTCCATAAGTGCCACCATCTCTTGGCTTTGGACAAGAGAGAACATCATCTCTAATCATAAAGTGACCCTCAATCATTTTGTTTCTTCACTTCATTTCATGAGTTGCCGTGAATCACACAGGAGATGAAATAGAGAAGGCAGGAGAATACGCCAGTGGCAGAAATTCAGTGTGAGATCCAGGCTGTTTGAGAACAACATAGGAACAGATGAAAGAAAGGGTGTTGAATGGCTTAGCTACCTGTCTCCTTAACAGCTTATGAGGAGGGGGTAAGTAGTTTAGCAACCTTCACTCAAATTTTTCTTTTTCTTGTTCTTTTTTTTTTTCTCCAAAAGGTGAGGATGAAACCACAGAAAGTCTTGCTCTTGCGGCTTCTCTTCTCGGGGAGAGAGGATATCTGAATTCAGACTTAACCCCACTTTGTACAGTTTAATTTAAATAAAATTGATGAATTTCCTCCTGAGTGATTAATAGCCGAGTGTGGTGACATACAGGAACTATGAGCTTGACCTTCTAGGTAAAGGATAACTGCTATGTTAAGTTGATTACATAATTTCCCCTGAATAAGTTGACAAGCAGTGAGAGTGGTTTCCGTGACTTCTGATCTTGTAAATGCACCCTTCCAAGCTATTTGCCTATTTCTCTGAAGCAAGTCTTGTGTTATGTGTGACACGTGTTAAATAGATTCCAAATGGTCTATAGTGAGATCTGGGATCCCAGCAGCTGGGTCTGTGCAAGATGTCTGGCCTTCCAGGGAACTGCAAAGTGTGAAATACTCTGAACTGGAATCCCCAAATTATCAGAGAAATTTCACATCCTCTGAACATCTCGGGCTTACGAAGCAGGCCAATGATTCTTCCTCCTCCTCCTCCTTGGACTTGTAGACTGAACTCTTCTGTGTTACATGGTGTGACCCTTGCTTTACTCGTCTCTCAATGTTTCTTCCTTCCCCCAAAACTGAGTGCATCAAAAATGCTGAAAGTCCACGTAGTGTGCTGATAGGGTGTTTATATGGATACAGAATCAGCCTGCATGCCAACTAAAACTTAGTGCAGACTTTATCAAGCTTCAACATCTACAGTAGTGGACAACTGCTGTCATTCCCCTGGGCATGAAAAGAAGGAAAGGAGTATTGATGGGAAAGCAGTCATGTCTGTAAGTTGCTCCTGTGTTACACATGCAAGATTAGCCATGTTTTTCTCTGTCAGAAGGTATGAGAGGAGGGAACCACTGCAAGGAATCACAAGTGTCTCTGCTTTGGGGTGCAAATAGCATGGTCTTCACTTGCCCCGTGTGCAATGAGAAAATAGAAAGTGAACTGGTGGAGGAGCAACTGCAAAGCAGTGGAGAGGACTCTACATGGCAGAGCTGCTCCTGCACATGATATGGAGTGTCCTCATCACAGACAGGACTAGCAGAGGGCTGTGTCCCCCTTGGCCATGTGGTTGATCTGCCCCTTTGTAAGCTCAGTTTTGGAGAGTGAACAGGCTGCAGGGGAAAGACTCATACAAAGAAATCTTCCTACAAAAATGCCACTACTTTCCTTCACATTATTGCTTTGGGTCAAGAACACGCTAAAGCCAGTTGCAGAAAACCACCTTGCGCAGTGCTCGACCTCTGCTTTTCTCAGGAATCTGTGGTTAGCACCTCTGACTCATTCAGTGAAGAAATGTGCCATAGAATGGTTTAGATTTGAAGGAAAAGTGTCGCACATGCCGCCTTTGTGGTTTTCCTCCACTTGTGGATGATTAAACAATCTCTCGTACCTCTCAGGAGGTCCAGCAGACCATAAAACAAGCTTCCACACCTCATGGAGATCCCTCACCGTATGTGCTGCCTGTGGTCCTAAGGTCCCTATGTTCCTAGAGGAGCTCTCTTTCCAGCAGGGCTCTCCATCTCCAGCCTGCTCCCAGTTCTTCTTTACTTTTCTTCACACTTCAAGCAGTGCTTTGCAATAGCTGGATCAGCACCAAATTCTGCCTATGTCCAGCAGAGCCCCTTTCACCCGTTCCTGTGTGATTCAGCACATAGCCCATTCCCCAGCAGTTTTAAAAAACTCTGTAAATCACTCCCACCTGCAAATCCCAGTCTCCTGAAATTAGTGTGTCTCCCTTCAAAATCACTGGCCAGGTTTTGTTTCTGTAGTGTCTTTTTCCATGCCTTGGAAAGGGCAGTACTTTGTCAGCAGGTGGCTATGCTCTGCCCATGGTGAGGCAGTTTAACAACCCAAAACTTGAAACTCAAGGCACACCAACCCCAGTCAGGTCCATGACCCATGAGCTCAGGAGCGAGAGGAAATTACAAATGCTACATTTGCATTATGAATTATCACGAATAACGTTTTTTCCTCCCTCTCTTTGTCCTTTGCGTGAAGGTTTTTTTTTCTTAAAGGATTCAATTGAAATGTTGCCTGTCTCTTCTAGAATGGAAGCTGCTGAAAAAGAGATCGTCTTTGTGTTAGGCAGCATGCAATACCGTAGGTACACTAGGCTGTCTTGTCCCTTCTCTGTGATAAGCACTACACTGAAGTCTGCTGTCATTTGTGTGTACGTGTGAATATCTTTCTGTAATGGAATAAGAGTGTCTGCAAAAATGGCTACTGAAGTGCCCAGCCAGTACACTTACTCCAGGAGAGTGACAGGATAAGAGAAGTGGCAGAAACATAGATAGGAAAAGAGATTTTTGCACTAACAAGTGTGAACTGATAAGCTTGACCGGTATGGGAAATGTAGAGAATCTTAGCGCACTTGTCAGGCCAAAATTAGCCGTGCCAATTTGTTTTCAGCAACACGGAGCAATGAGAACCCTTTACTTTCTCATTTGTGGAAGAAAACTGCTGGCTCACTGCACTCCACTTATTTTTAGCAAGCTAATTCACTTAGGCATGAATAACTTTCCTGGGTGTTGAAGGCTGGGGTAGGAATCAAGAGGATCTATACAGATGGATAGGAAGGTGTTGTGTGGAGATTTTATTGGCCGCATGGATAAGTTCTGTGTGTCATCCAAACTGAGCGCCTAATCACCTACAACATGTCACCACAACTGCAACATGCTCAGTAAGGCAAAAGGGAGGGAAGAAAATACATATTTCTTTCTCAGTATGCACAGCTAGGAAACACTCATCTCATTTTTCATCTTCCCCCAGGGCAGGGTTAGAGCCGTGTCTCTGCTGGGGATGGTGGCTCTTTGGTTCACACAGGAGCGAAGTGAGGTGTTTTAAAGAAGAAAGTTTTAAACGCTCTTTAACAAGTAAGCACAGCCTTCTGATTAGAGTATGGGAATCGAGTAGTAGTCTGTACCTGATTCCGGTGGGACAGTTTGGAAAAACTGGAAGCTAAGGGGGCAAAGTCTGTAGCGAACAAGAGATTGCGGAGGCCTTGGTTCTGTTTTTTTATTTAACTCCTTCTTCCTTGTGGGGACAAAGGAAGCAAAGATGGTTTATGCAGTACTGGCTGACATAGAATGATAGTCTGGGTATCAGTATGGAAAGAAAGAGAAATGTCAGTGTTTAGGTGAGAATTAGAGGCTTTGGAGTCAGAAGAGGCAGTGGTAGCATCACTGGGATATAGCTCCTATGTCAGAGAAGGTTGCTTAGTCGTAAATCAGTCGAGGGTAAAACAAAGGCAAATGAAACTGGTCTTTTTGATGACGAAAGAAAGGAGACTCAGAAAGGTTACCTCCATAGAAGAACTGATGTAATAGAAATGAAGGATTAGAGATGGTGTCTGCAACAATATCACAGGGAAATGAGCCTTTTGGCTGCTGAGAATCCAGCAAAAAGGAAGCCAACAGCATGAGCTGAGTAAATCAGAGACCCTGCTTTGAACAAGTGCAAGAGGGAGTGGAGAGAAGCAGACTAGTCAGGGGTCAAGGTGAGAGTCAGCAGACAGATTGCGTTAGGCATATGCAAAAGAGCAAAGAGAAGAGAGTGTTTGTATTAGGTTATCAGAATTGGATTCCAGTGGGGATAAGGAAGTGTGATTCAAGGGACTGGTTGTTAAATTAGGATTTCTGCAGATAGTTTTATCAAATCTCACATCATCAAGTCAAATTTGGTTCCATTTAAGTGGATCTTAACAAACTGCCAAAACAGCCATTGTACCTAACACAGCAATACAAGCACACAGTGTGATCCAAAAGCAGAAAGGAACTTTTCTAGACTAAGCTGTGATTTTTCTTGTTTTTCAAAGGCATCCCAGGAAAAGCATTTTCCCTCGAAAGAATTTTCCCAGCCTTCTTTTTGGCTGGTTACATTTGTATTCCTTGTGCATTCCTTGTATTATTCTTTTTTTTTTTTAATCTACAGCTCTCAATTCTCAAAGCACAAGGTGATGCAGAGTTATCTGTATCTGCAGCAAGAGGAGTGTCATTACAGCCTTGGCGGGAGGCTGGCCATGTGGGAGATCTCTTCCACATCACCATTTTCCTCCATCTGTGGGACTAGCAGGGTATGGCTACAGGACTTTGCTGAATATGTCTTGGAAAAATCTAGCTGTAAACACACAAAGCCTGGCTTTGTGTCCAGACGTGGTGTTTCCACACAGTATATCTGATTTCCATAGCTGTATGCTCTTCTAAATGCCAGCCAAGGCAAGCCCATGTAACCATGTTAAATTCCTTTCTTTTCTCTTTCTTAAATCAGCCAATTTGTGTAAACCTCTACAGAGACAAACTGACACCACTTCGACCAGAGATTCAATGTTGATTGTTATTAATTACTTAAAACTTTAAAAAAAAAAAAAAAATAAGGCCAGATCTGTGCTGCAGATTTCTGTCAGCACATCTGTTCTGGTCAGACTGACACCTCTCAGTGAGCAAACACTACACATGTAGATGCAATTATACCTCAAAATGGTGCTTGTTTTGCTTGCAGGGATGATTTTACTATACCACTACAAAGAGCAGATTTGCCAGTGTAAGTTTACACTGCCCCGGGAATGCTTTGTCTGTTTACTGTGCTGGTATTCCTTTATCAGTAAGGCATTTGCAGTGTAGACATGGTCTTATTTGGAGGGCTGGTTTTAATCCTGACACATGCTAAAGTGATTACACTGCTGATTGAGAACTCAATAGAAGGACTCCAACTGATTTGCTCTGGATCAGGGCCTGAAAGGAGAGGAATTATCTTGTGGTTTGAACACAGGGGTAGGAGCTCCTTGTGCACATCCTGTGTTCAATATTGACTTCATTTGTCTCTGCATCTAAAATGGGGGGTGTTAAGGAATTTGTCTTAAAGAAGTTTTGTGAGACTTAGTTGTTTCATGTTCCTATTCCAGGACACAAGTAAAACATATATCCCCAAATAGATATCCACAACCTTTTTAGGAAAACTGAAAAGTCTAGCTACTTCTGCAGCTGTTCCAATGGTAGGAAGTGCTGTTGCGGTGAAAGCCCTGGTTCTGGGCCAACCTGTGTGACTGCTTTGAAAAGGCTCACCTGTTTTAATGAGGCACGTATCTCAGTTTGGGATACATTGCACCATCACGTTTCCCATGGGTGTTTCCTTGTAGCCCCAGCGCTCTTTCCGTTTGGATTTACAGCGTCCATGGGCCCAGTTTTAAGGCCTTAGTGGTCTTGGACATCAAGTCAAAGAGGAGCGAGAGCATGGCGACCTGTGTGCAGGGTGTAGGTCCTGAAATGGATGCTGCTCCTTCTACAGGACTTAACAACTGATGGCTGAGCATAACAAGGACTGTAAATCAGAGAGAGCAGCATGCAGGAAGGTGGTGTCCCCAGTGACCGTGAAACACCAATGGGTTATCACTGCGGTTTCATGGCACACCACAAAACAATATTAAAAGGACAAATTGGAAGCAGAGTTCAGGTCAATTGTTGCCATGTCTTATGGTAGTCTAGCACATACATGGTTGCTGGAGATACATGCTGCCTTCAGGCTGTCACCTTCATTTCTGTATCAGCCTGTTGCAGAGGCAGTGTCAAGCAAGTTGAAGCTGAAGGGTTATAGACTGAGCAGGTTCCAGCTGGGACACGCAACCCCCACCTGGTACCAAACATGTGAGATCATAACAAGGAGTAAATCCTGCAGGAAGCAGAATTAACAGGAAATAGCTATTACTCATCATATTCCTTTTTACAAGTAGTGCATCCTTTAAAAAAGCACATTTGGGAAATGGAAAACTCACATACAGAGAAGAAATCTTTATCTCTAAGAGAAGCCAAGTTTCATTTTTTTTATGGTTTAATATAGAAGTTTTGGACTGCTTTTCACTCTGTAATCTACTATCTGTAGCTTCCTTAGTCTGTGGCTCTTTTTGCATATTATTCTCTTGACTGTAATCTATTGGCACAGAAGACAATGTCAAGAGAACTGATTTTTATGACAAATTAGTGCATGGAAGAAAGAGGGGTTTTTTTCTGGTTGTGTCATGTGCCAGAATGATTAATCCCAGAAAGACCCCTTAAAATTCCAAAAAGTGCTTAGAAATCACCATTTCAATACAGGCCAGCTTGATTTAAGGCTACTAAAATTATTCAATTATGCGTTTACCTGATCTGAAGTACTTCTTGGAGCTCTTGTAGACTGCAAGAGGGCAAAAAAGCTATGCAAAAATTATTCTTTTTGCACACTGATAGAAGAATAACAATGCTGTGTTTGGTGTAACTTTGTCAGGGTCTTGTAAAATTGATCACAGTTAAAGTAAGTAAAAATAAGCCTGCGGTGCGTGCAGCAAAAAAATGATAGATCTCCCTGGCTGTAACCCACAGTCCAATGAATGAAAATCCAGAGCACAGCAGAACTTTCTTTTTAAACCAAATCTTTGTCAATAATAACAGCACTTATCATTAGCACGGGCTTGCATGTTCCACAGGATGATTTTTGTGCTTTGATCGGGCTTATTAACAACACTTTGGTTTGCTTGATAACCAGTGGCAAAACTGAGGCATGGGGTGAGGATGGGTTGTGTTAGTGGTCAAGGAATCAGGAGGTATCAGTCCAAATCACAACTGAAAACCAGTGTCTGGGCTACAGAAGGACACTTCCAAACATAGTCCTGCAATTTGTCTTGGAGAGATTGTCTTGCACAACCCCCATTTCATTTGTCAGTATTTTCGTGTTGCGCTTACTCTGAGTATTTACTCTGAAACACGGTTTTCAGGTGAGTTAGCTTGTGAAGAAATACAGGGAAGAGAACCAAGAGAAAAAGCTCACTACAAAGCTGGTCACTCATTTTTTAATGCACAGCTATTTGGGAAACTCAGTCTTTAGTTTACTGAGCATAACTGTCACTGGCGGTCATGCTGTAAGGAAGTGTTGGCCACAGGTTTCTGCACATAGTGTGACTTTCTTTTCCTCCAGTTCAACTGGTTGTGGGACAATACCATCAAGGAACCAGACTTTAAAATAAGTCAGTGGTTGTTTTAACTTGGATTAGTTGGCAAAGTCGGGCATATAGTCAGAAATTCTTGACACCAGCACAATAGTGATAGGAAGGAATGGCTGCTTAAGGAACTACTTTTAAGTAACCTTGCTCCTGCTTGGTGATGGCCAGCTTTGAAAGGCAGCCTGGCAGGTTGTATTTTGAACCAGGACTAATAAGAGAACATAGAGATCTTAATGTCATTTACATTTTCAGAGAGGAGCAACCAGGATGAGTTTAAGATCAACTGTTTTTGCAAATGTATGCTATAATTTAAGGTTTTTTCTGTAGTATTTGCAAAACAGACATTTCGTGAGCAAGGGAAGTGCACAAGTAGCTTGCTGTAGTTGTATACTCTGTTTTATTTTTACTTTAACAGCTCTGGATTAGAACTTTTGGGTTCTTCTGAGAGCGAAAAACAAGACAAATAAAAAGGACTTAAATATAGTGAGAAATATGGAAGGCAGTGCTGGGGGAAAGAGGGTGTAGCAGAGGGAAAGGACCCCCAGAGAATGTGAAGTGCACATGTAGAAGTAGAACATATGATCCTTCTTTATTATTGTCCATTTAAAATTACAATGTGTTCCACTTAAACTAGACAAGCTAATAAAAGAAGAAGAGTCATTTATAGTGGACAAATTCCAAAGACCAAAGCTGCCTCCTCATTTAAATTCTGCTCTTTTGTTAGGGCACCCTACTGACATAATTCTCTATTGTTTCTGCCATTATCGCTTGCTTAATGCAGGACATAGTGTCGGGAAATTCCTGTCTGGCACTTACAAGGTGTTTCTAAAAAGGGGAACAAAGGAGTCAAGAGCACACGGGGAGCAGGAAGAAGCTGCGAGGGGAAGTGGCAGCAGAGGGAGGAATTCGAGATAGTAGCAGGGGCTGGGGGAGACAGGCAGAGGAGAGGACAGCCAGACCAAGGGAAGGGTAGAAAGCTGAGTGCAGCCAGAAGCTCTCAGCATTCCCTCTGCAATCCAGCTGCTACAGGCGAATGTCTTAAGAGACTTGTGAAGCAGCTCAAGGATGGTGAAAATGTGAGATTTCTGAGTACGGAGCGGAGGACAGTTGGGCTACAAGAGCCACTTAGCTGGGAGGGCACAGAATGAAGCCGAATATCTTCTGGGGGGTAGAGGCCATTCAGAAAATCGGGGGAGCCGGGGTTTGAAAGCTGGCTCCAGGAGGGTCGCGCTAGGTTCGATGCTGAGGTTTTGCCGTGATCAGTGAATGGGGAGAGAGTTAGTGCCAAGGCGTCGGCTTCTGGTGTGTTGGATATGAGAGGCAAGGCATCCCGGCTTGCACTAGCCGTAACATAAGGAGATTACTCTGTACTGTCATTTGTTAATAACAATGTCGTTTTCTGTCATATAATTAGAAAATACATCTTGCTTTGCCTCTAAGCACTGTAGCCTTATTGCATTTGCACATTTTTCATAATATTTCAAGCGAACTGACCAGATAACATTAATGAATATATTAGATAGGCAGGCACTTTTAAGAAAAAATAATAAACATACTTGTATATTAAAAAGTTAATTCAGTCTGGAGCCAAACAGGTAATTTTCCCTTCAGCATTTTTTCACTCAACTAAGACAGGTTGGACTGGGAGTGCAGTCACCCTGTCTACGGCGCTTGGCTTGGCTTGCATACCAGGGGCAAATTTTCTTCAGAGACAGACAGCAAGATGATCTGATTGGCCTCGGTCCAGAGCATGCTCACAAAGGCACCTTTGATGGAAGGCTTCTTGGTAAGCCCTGTACCAAAAGCTGCCTGCCACCCTCCTTTGAAAGATACCCATTTACAGCAATTTGGGGAGGGGGAGAGGGGAAATAAATAAAGAAAAGTGAAAGAGGGGGTTGCTACAAGAATAATTACGTTACTGGGTTTGGAGGGGGTAGGGAAGAGAAGAGGGGAGTTATTAAGTAAACTGCTGGATGTTGAAGTAGCTGTTTGGCAACAATGCAAGAACATAAGGCATTTGCAATTAAGCTCATTAAAGCTTCATCATTTTCCTTATCAATCTTTTCTGAAAAGGGTGGGGTGAAGCACCATATATTAAAACATGGCTGCGTGTACAGATAAGGAGTGATCACTACCTGTTTGACTTTCTGAGCTGCACTGTAGTACCCAGCCCGTGATGGGATAGCCGATTAGCTGATTTAACTCCCTCTTGTACAGGAACAAGTGATTAACAGGAGTTTGTTATTGTGTCCCTGCACTCCACTGCTAAAACATCCCATCCAGGCAACTGCTACCTCCTTGCCTTGAGCTCATTTGGTATCCAGATGTGGTGTCCTACCTATCCATCAGTTTTGATGCCATTTGTTCTCATAACAGTGGCTTTTGAAAGGGTATTTACTGAAGCCACCGCACCTTGGAATAAGGGGAAGGTGAACTGGATTATCAGAGCCATTGTTTACTCAGTCGATGAATGGAGCCCGTACTGTCCTGTGTTGGTCAGAAGTTTTGAGTGTCCACAGAAATAACAGCAACCTGAAGATATGTTATTGAACAGAACTGATCTGAGCTGTTCCTGATCTGTTAGAGACCTCAGCCTGCCTGGGCTGACTATTAACAGGGCCTTGCTGGCTGAGGGACAGTGCAGCGTCTGAGTCAGCTGGCAAGCCATCAGAGCAATAGCCGTGGTGTGAAAACCTTGTGGTAAAAACAGCAGCAAGATTGCTTTCTGCTTTTCAGCTGCTTCCCTGGGTACAAAGAGTGAGATCTGGGAAGAAATCAGGTCTGTCTTCTGGAAATGTAGAAGTCACTATGTATCACTATTGCAAGTCGTTCATTGCAGTAGTTGGTGTGCAAGAAGAATATTTCAGATACAGATACCTCTCGTCATCCAAGAGCTTCAGAGCGCTGTAGGTAGGAACTAAGCCTTGCAGCATCTGTTTGTGGGAGGTGAGCCTTACCTTTGTTTTCCAGATGGAAAGGTTCTGGCGGAGAGGAAACCCCAAGAGGCACACTGGGTATCTGGGACAGGGCTGCACCCAGAAAGCCTAGTTCTCACGAGTCTCACAAGTCTAATATGGCCTTGACCATTCAGCTCCGTGATTTTCTCTATTGTTTACTTTGATAGCAACTGTATTGAGCTTCAGAATTTTCTTGCGAAAATGATCAACCTTTTCTTGCTTTGTTTGTATCCAGCAGCAACTCTCCTTTACATATGTGATACTTAATGGCAGAGAGGTGGAACCTCATTTAGAAGTGGCTCTTTCAGTAAAAAGTTTTTGAATTACTTTTTCCACTGTCTTGACAATATATTGTCTATATAGTGTTAAAACTCATTTTAACTTTGAAAGAAAGGAAGCAAAACAAGAGAAGCTGAGGGAAATACTGATATGAAGAGAGGTATAGAAGGAGTAGCACTACTAATACAAACATGTAGGTCATATTGCCATGTGGGAATGGAAGCCAGCTTGAACTTTAATTCTTGGTTTGATCAAGGTAGTGTAAAACCAGACCCCAAAGGATTTCCAATGGAGAAACTGGATTTATTTTTTACATATGAGCTGTAGTTGAAGCCAAATGTTCATTCCACTCAAATTGTGTAGGTGGATTACTTTACTTCCAGCCTTGAAGTATCATGTTTTTAGCTGCTAATAAACTTAATAAAATCCATTTCTTATTTCCCCTGGTGTACTGTGTTCATGAGCCCTGATGTGCCAACAGAGCAATGCTGTCCAGAAAATTCATTTGTCAAGAAACAGACAAATGATGTGTATGAACAAGTCAAGAAGAAAAAGAATATATGTATCATTTTTCCAGTGGCACTGCTCTTATCAGAATTGCCAACTTCCTAATTTCCCCTGACTTACAACAGGGCCAAGGAGTTGAGAAGACTTAAGAAATTGTCACATCATCAGCCTAGGAGAGAACTGAGATAAGTACAGGTTGTTTTTTTTTTTAAAAACGCTCATTCCCCAATTAAAAATATCTTCCCATACTAACGAGCTCCACACTTTGGCTTAGCTCCCAGAATCAGACCTGCCTTTTCACACAATGTGTGATCAGTCTGAGGGGTTCATTGCCACTGGAATTCACTGAAGCCAAGAATTTAGAAAACTGAGTGAGGGATTAGACATTTCTGTAGATAACAAAAATATCTAGCATTATTGTAGCTAATACAAACAAAGAGAGCACTGGGAAGGAGATAAAACCTCATTCTTGAAAGGTTTAAGATAATGTCTAATATTTAGAATTGGGGTGAGACTTCCTGGGGGACAGGAGGAGGTAGATTGTCACATGGTACTCTTGAACTTTACTTTGACATGTTCAGTCTTGGATACTGACTTAGAAGAGTCTTTTCTCTGATTGTATAAGGCAATAACTGTCTTTCTAATCAGTGCACTTTTTCTGATGCCCCATGCTTAGTAGATGAGATAATCCAATGAGAGCCCTTTAGCCCACCGTGTCAGTTTTAAATTCAGTCACTGGACAAGATGTGCCAAGTGAACTAAGACATCAGTGAGTGTGAGCAATGCAGTGAGTTAAATGTCTTCAAGACTTGGAGATACACAGTTGAATTGATGCTCTACTACATACTCCTGGTTCAGTGAAGGCAAAGTTACCTCTTTCAGCCTCTTCGTATACCTTGTGTGCAATGACATGTCATCCTTTTCAAACTGTGGCTGCGGCACATTGCTGGGGCACAATGAATTAATCACTTCACCTAATGGATTTATTGGGGGAAGTAGGGGGAGGAAATAATCTTTAAAAAGATTTAGGGTAAACAAAAGAGTTAAAAAGAGTGAGAAACAAGCTGCTCTATAGTAACAGGGAGTGGGAACCAGACAAAGAAGGAAAACAGAAGGAGATAAGAGGCCTTAGGTACAGAGGAAGAAGTAAGATCCTAGGTAGAAACCAGAAGGGAAAGGCAGGGCTGAGTGTATAAACAAAGGGTTTAAGAGAAAAAGCAATATGACTTTTGAAGCTTTTAGTGCACATCTGACCCAAATCATCTGTCCTTTCAGAGTCAGCCCATCACCTCCCTTGTTTAGACTTTATTTTTCCTCAGAGATCTGTAATCCGTACTCTAAAGAGCTCCTGACTTGGTGGACATTTGTTGTGTTAGTAAATGCTGCTATTCAAGTCATCAGACTTGTTAAAACTTGTGCTCTTACTGCAGCAAATGGAGTTTGCAGTGAACAGGGAGTGCAAGTCCAATCATTCTTTCTGGTGTGTGTGCAGCGTGGAAGCAGCTGGGGGAGAGGGGGAAGGGCCGGGCAGCTTGACAGCAGTTTTCCCACCTCTCTCTGGGCCATACCAGAGGGTTAATCATGGAGTCTCTTTGTAGGCAGAGTAGGAGTTATTGAAAGCGTGGAGATTTTCTTTCCAGCAAATGAAAATTGCCATTGAAAACTCTTTTCAGAACTTAATACAACCCCAGGCAATATTTCTTCTGCACAAACCACAAACAAATCCTTGCACATGCATTTAAAAAAGGACTCCAGACTCATCTGAGCAGGCCACAGGAAACTGCGATTGCAAGAAGCGCTTAAGCCATCACTGATGACAGTGGGCTCTTTGATCAGTCAACCTTTGGGAACCAACGTTTTTGCTTCTTTGGTGGGGACTGTTTCTGTCCTCTTCAGTAGAAAAGTTAGAGGAAGGGGGAAAATGGAAGTTCACCACATCAGATTGCATTACATTTATCAGATCTCTTCTACAAACTTTTTCACAGAGAAAATGAAGATGTTTCTTCTAAAGAGTAAATCTACGTTCAAGTAACCGATGGATGTAAAGCAATTGACCCTACTAATGTAGTTGCAGAAGACAAGCATCTACCAACTTGTTGCTGTCAGAGCAGTTTTGTTTCCCATTGAAAAAAAAAGTCTGTTGGCTTTTAAGAGATGTTTCTCTATTGAGTTTCCCATTTTCCCTCTGTCCACTCTATCCCTGATAGATAATATTTATTCCTGAGAAGAATATTTAATTTGAGAAGAGTAAAACCATGGTCGGTTTTTTTCACTTCATTTTTATTAGTTTTGTGTAGATGTTATTTGGACCAGAAAAAGTCGAGCTGCTGTGATTCTGTGCTCTGATTAGTGTGTGCATGGAGGAGAAAAAAGAGAAAATGGACCTGCTCTTCAGTGAGCAGGAGTGCCAAAATCCAGCATCACTGGAGAATCCAACACAGATTTTAAATTGAGCTTTTGCGTCTTTCTTTCTCCTTGAAGAACCTGTTGGCCTGAAGTTGTGTGACTTTCTAATGAAGCGGGGGCCGGGGGGA
>NW_010399486.1:0-260 GCF_000710305.1 Buceros rhinoceros silvestris
GATTAGTGCTGTTCTGACTCAAACCAGGACATCGTTTTATGTAAGTAATATAAAATACCTGTTTAAACTGAACAAAATAGCGTAGTCCATATGAGCTCAGAGTCATTTAATATAATAAATTAATTTCGGTCCAAAATGCAATCTAAATTGCTGTGTCTTATATCCCCTTTGCACAACATGCATTTCAGCGGGAGATGTGATGAAGCAGCACATCTTCACAAGAGGGAAAGGATCCAAGGCCAGCCAAGTTTACTTCCTGC
>NW_010399486.1:407-19795 GCF_000710305.1 Buceros rhinoceros silvestris
GTATGCACATTGAGGTTTGACAGGTACTGACTGTAAATAAGCAAGATGTGTGCTTGTGGTGGAACTCATCTCAATGAGTTCTTGAAATCTAAACATTTTTAAGATGTGTTCATGCTTCTGGGAATATTGCTGAAACTGATACTGTTATCAAAAATTTAGTAGAACAGAATGTTAACGACTCTTTTATGTTTAAACCTTCTCAACAGTTGATGATTATTCTTTCCACACTTGATAAATTTTTCACCATCTCTTCCAATACCTGAACTGAGGAGCATCAGCTGAGAGAAGAAGGGAGCAGGCTGAAGTTAAATGAAAGAAAATATTTCTCTGCACACCAGGTCATTCAGCTGCAGAAGCGCCTTCTGCCATATGCTGAGTGTAATAAAGCACAAGTAAGCTTGGCCATGCTGAGCCAGGCCAAGGGTCTTTAAGGTGCATTACCATTTCTCCTGCAGTGTCTCCAGCCTTAAAAAGAAGCCAGACCCAATATAGCTGTTCTTACCTTCTTACACAACCCTTCCCCGCTGGTCTAACTCCTTTTATATGGACACTTCCATTGAAACTGTCTCCAAGGGAGATACTAAAGGTGTGATCCCCTGTATACACAAGTCATCACACACAGATACTGTTATCAAATCCTGAAACTTCGACTAAGTAATTTTCTTCTTCCAGAAATTAAAAGTAAGATGCATGCAGAAAGAGCTTGCAGCCACTCGTACACAAGCCCTCTACAAAGGAAAAAATACTGATCACAGGAAAACTGATCATGGGGAGGTTCTCCTCCACCTCTACTCTTCCTTGGTGAGGGCTAATCTGGAGCACTGTGTCCAATTCTGGTCTCTCCAGTTCGAGAGAGGTAAGGAACTACTGGAGAGAGTCTAATGGAGGGCTATGAAAATGGTTAGGGGACTAGAGTATTCCTCAGACAAGGAAAGGCTGAGAGACCTGGGTCTGTTTAGCCTGGAGAAGAGAAGTCTGAGAGGGGACCTTATCAACGCTTATAAATATCTACAGGGTGGCTGTCAAGAGGATTAGGCCAGCCTCTGTTCAGTGCTGCCCAGAGACAGGGCAAGGGGCATCAGGCACAAACTGGAACACAGGAAGTTCCATCTGAACATGATGGAAAACTTCTTCACTTTGAGGGTGACAGATCACTGGAACAGGCTGCCCAGAGTGCCTGTGGAGTCTCCTTCCCTGGAGATATTCAAAACCCTCCTGGACACGATCTTGTGCAAACTGCTATAGTTGAACCTGCTTTAGCAAGGAGGTTGCACTAGATGATCTCCAGAGGTCCCTTCCAACCCCTACTATTCTGTGATTCTGTGAAAAGAACAGATCATAACTCAAGCTATGTCGTACCTTTAGCTACTGAAGAGGTGGAAAATCACTTCAAGATCCCTGCCAATGTGCTGAAGAGAAGGTCTGTCAACTTTGGGTGATGAGAAGATGGAGATGCATCAGTCAGGAAGCAAACCCAACAGGATTTGTTGTACAGTCTCAGAGGGTTCATGAATGCTGCCTGGCAGCCAGACCTTGGTTCTCTGGATAAACATAAAATAGAAAAACAAAACCAAACTCAACAAAGAGAGAACATGTAAACACAAACAGGGCTTCTGGGAGAACGACTCTTTCTTAACCTGCTTAAGAAGACCTGAAACTGATACTTTGCTCCTTAGCGCTATTAAAGTTTGCCTTGTAAAATTGTTTTTTCTTGACCACCTGCAATAAACAGCTGCAAATATTATGACCGCAAGCATGTGATATTTCTGAAACTAAGGACAAACACTTTCTCACCCTGTACTACATACCCAAGACTTGTTATCATTCTTCAGCAAGAGCCAGCACAACAGATTTTTTATTAATATTTGTTTGATTTAAACTTCGCACAACATATGCTTAATCCTTCAGTCCTAAGAGAGGGTGAGAGAGGAATATTCCAGATGCTATGGCTTAGCCCCTGTTGAACCGAGAAAAAGTCATCTCTTATTTATTTTTTGGGACCTGGCTTGAAACCTTGGCTATGTTAAATCAATGAAAACATCGTTGTTGGCTTGAGAGATGTTAGTGCCTATGAATATACTATTCAAAGCTGGGGCTGGGGGAAAACTCTGTAAAATACAGACGGCAAGCAGCTCTGTAGTATAACTGGACCTGGTCCTCCTAGAAAAAACAAGTGGATGTTCCCCAGCCTCACGGGGTCTATGAGACAAGGGTTTGCTAATGTGCTTAGACCTTTCTCCTTACAGCATCCCAGAACTGGATCTCGGTGCTCCTTCTCCCAAGCACCTGGCTCTCTCTGGCCCCTCCTGTACTATGTCTCACCCAGCCTGCACCACTCCCACCATTCCAAAGTTATGGCCCTTGTTCAGGAGAAAGGGCACAAGATTTCATCCCCCACATCCTCTGGTAAATCATTGCATTTTCCTCTAGCCTTCTTTCTGGAAAAAACTGCCCAGGATACATGCCAGATGGCTGAAATTTCCAGTTCTTCCTTCACCTTCCTATAAAAACAGTCCAAAAAAACCCCAAATCTAAAAGCTTTAGGCCAATGCCCAGAATGGAAAATGTCAGACCAAATAGTTAAAATTTAACATAAATATTGATGCCTAAACCCAATACCTCATAAGAGAGATTGCTAAAGAGCTTCGCACACCACTGAGGTCTGTCCAGGTTTGAGCTGCACTGGAAAAGTGTTTTTGAGGTGCCAATACTATGCAGTGGCTTGTAAAACAAAGGAAGAAAGACCATCATTTCTGCACATGAAGCTGCTCTGTCAGGACAACCTCCACTCAGAAGGGAGCAGCCATGAAATGTCTGATCTTACCAGAAATTTGGTGACATAACTGGAGCCAGGTTCAAAGACTCCTCTAGGAGACAAGAGGCATATTAGCTGCATCAGGGACCTTGGCTTGGATCAAGCTTTCACAATCTCCTGCTGAGATCTACAGAGGCTGCTGAATTGATTCATTGCCAGCTGTGGGTGGTATGACACTTTTCAGCCCCACCACCTCCTTCAGCACTCCTGACAAGTGTACTTGGAGGTGTTTTGGCATAGTTTGGGGGGCTGGGACCTGGGCAAAGATCTGAGCAGTTTTCACACCTGTTAAGTGTAGCAAATAATGGCTTTTCTCCATTTCTCTTTTGCCGTCTAATACACACAGTGAATATACACAGTACTTCACCTGAATATCTTTCATATTGTTATCTTCACTTTAAAATATGTTCAAGTGAAACAAATAATGCAAAGCCTACATAAGAGACTGTAGAATACATCTTCTGTGTAATGGATGCATCCAGACTGCATAAAACGTCTTCTGCCATCAAGCCTTTTCAGATTTCTTAGAAATGTTTAAAAGGCATCTGTGCAACAGAAGAATAACAACAAATACAGCCCATTTTATTACATAGCAGAAAATAACAAACTTGTAGACGCATGTAAGTCAATAGCAAAGACTTTAAAAAAAACCCCACCTTTTCATTTTAAACATTCAGGATAAAAAAGTTATTTACAGCATCAATGTAACACTGCTTTGTGATCTCAAATTTAGAGAAAACATTCTTTTCTGAGCAATTATTGATAAATATCCCTTTTGTCACACACCTCTGCAGCTACCTAGCCAATCTAGACAGCTTCACCCATTCTGATGGTGGTAAAGGCTTGTTTCCACATGGAAGTGTCTCTTGCTCACTCCAGACCTGAGTCAGAGGTTGAACTCTGAGACAATGTAAGCACCCAATTCCTGCCAGTCCAGAAAGAAGTGAGGTTGTAAAGGACTCAGAGACACCCCACGGTTATCCCCTCTTAGACTGATTTGCTGGCATCAGTCAGGCATGAAATGAAGTTCAGTGCACAAATGACTCCTCCAACATGACCAGTCATGTCCTCTGTGGTCTCAGATGCCCCAAAGTCCAGCTTTCCTTGTAGTACTTTGCTTTCCTAAGCTGTCCTCCTCCTCTTCACCAGCTCTGAGATGCCGTAACTTACATCCTCAGAAGAGAGGAGCGAGGATAGAGGAGAGCAGTTGTGGGGTGCCACAACCAAAGCCTGTGCTTTGGCGAGCATTGCACCCAAAGGGAAAAGCCCAGGCTGTGAGAGGCAGGGAAGCTCTCTTTGCTGATGCTGTCACTCCCTGCCCCTGCAAGAGTCAGAGCTGGAGTCTGGGGAGAGGCAGCGAACGCTGCCTGGAAGCATTTTAGTTTGCTGTCAGAGAGCAACAGGCTTGTTGCTGCCGAGGACAGAACATCATCCACCACTTGGAAAGAATTAATGTGCAGTAAGACACGTGCCCTGGATGCAAACTTGCGGTGCCTGATGTCACGCCAAGGCAGAGTCTGGGCTCCATTGGTTAGAGGCATGTCTGTGTGGACAGAACAACGATAGGTGAGCCGCTGGCTGCAGTCGGTGTTGCATTCCCT
Organism: Buceros rhinoceros silvestris; assembly: GCF_000710305.1. NCBI lineage: Eukaryota > Metazoa > Chordata > Aves > Bucerotiformes > Bucerotidae > Buceros > Buceros rhinoceros. Next base: position 4,824 of record NW_010399486.1, read on the forward strand.
ATGGCCCTGTGTTTTCCTAGCTAATATTTAGTTGAGAGACCTCCAAGCAAAACCCATGGGATGCTGGTGGTGGTGATTCAATAAGTGTCATTCTTCCCTCTGACTCAGTGTACAACCATTTCCTGTAAACGGGGTTAACAAGTACTCGATGGCTGGAGAGAGTTGTCTTTTAAGCCAGGCATAAAAACCAGAAGCCCTGAACAGTAGTGTGAAAAACATTTGTAACTACAGCAAAGTAAAGGGATTTTCCTAGCTCAGTATAAACAAGTGGGTACAGTTCTGCACATTTTGTTACAACAACAGTATCAGGTCCATTTTCCATTGAGAACATGCCAGCTTTAGGGCAAAACTGGTTTGGGGTGAAAATTACTTTTTTATTATGTATGAACAAGGTGATATTTTCATCAGGGTTTTGTCATGCTGTGAGGCATGTGAGGTCAGACAGCAAAGATGGTGTGCTGCTGCACCCACACACAAAAGAGACAATGGTGAGGGGGAAGGATGACTGCAGTGGTCCAGCAGGGTCCCTTAAGCTGTTTTACTAGGCAGATGTTTGAAACGATGCTGTGGTAAATGCCATCAGTGCCTTCAGCTGCTGCCAAGGTGAGCAATGACAAGGAGCCGGCCAAGGTCACCGGAGTCCAGGCACATACACAACATAGGCTGCCCCGGCAGAGCTGTAAGTCACTGGAAGGAAGCAGAGCTAATATGCAGCCCTGGAGTTTCAGTGTTCTTAGGGATACAGATTCTTCCTGATGGCAAAAAAATTATAAGGTAGGGTTTAGTGAAAATAAAGTAATTTGGGATGTATCTAAATCAGAAAATTAGAGCAAAAACTTCTCATAAAAAACAAGTTAAAAGCTGGTACAAGCTGTGGTGAACAGCGCTGGCCAGGTCTCAGGCACTCACTCACTGCACTCACAGCACATGGGCACACAGTCATTTACATCTGCTTCACTACTCAGGCCATGTAGGTGACAGAGATACCTCACATGGCACAAATCTACAGAACCAGAGAGGTGTGGAAGTTTCCGAAGGTGGTGCCCTGGAGAGATGGGCTGTTGGCCACAAACAGCAGAGGAGCTTTTCATTGGTGGTGAATGGAGTTCAATCCAGGTGGTGGCTGGTCACCAGTGGTGTCACTCAGGGCTCAGTGTTGGGGCCTGTTCTCTTTAATATCTTTATCAATGATCTGGATGAGGGGATCGAGTGCACCCTCAGCAAGTTTGCAGATAACACTAAATTGGGAGGTAGTGTTGATCTGCCTCAGGGTCAGGAGTCTCTACAGAGGGATCTGGACAGGCTGGATTGATGGGCTGAGGCCAATTGTATTAAATTCAACAAGACCAAGTGCCGGGTCCTGCACTTGGGCCACAACAACCCCCTGCAACGTTAGAGGCTTGGGGAAGAGTGGCTGGAAACTGCCCAGCAGAGAAGGACATGGGGGTGCTGGGTGACAGCCGATTGACCATGAGCAAGCAGTGTGCCCAAGCAGCCAGGAAAGCCAAGGGCATCCTGGCTTGTATCAGCAATAGCGTGGCCAGCAGGAGTAGGGAAGTGATTGTCCCCCTGTACTCAGCACTGGTGAGGCCGCACCTTGAGTACTGTGTCAAGTTCTGGACCCCTCACTTGAAGAAGGACATTGAGGTGCTGGAACAGGTTCAGAGGTCAACGAAGCTAGTGAAGGGTTTGAAGAACTTATCGTATGAGGAGCGGCTGAGGGAACTGGGAATGTTTAGTCTGGAGAGGAGGGAGAGACCTTAGGGGTCCCTCAAGGGAGACCTTATCACTCTCTACAACTACCTGAAAGGAGGTTGTGGGGAGGTGGGGGTCAGTCTCTTCTCCCATGTTATTAATGACAGGACAAGAGGGAATGGCCTTAAGTTGCATCAGGGGAAATTTAGGTTGGATATCAGGAAAAATTTCTTTACAGAGAGAGTCATTAAGCCTTGGAACAGGCTGCCCGGGGAGGTGGTGGAGTCCCCATCACTGGAAGTGTTTAAAAACCGTGTGGATGTGGTGCTGAGAGACATGGTGTAGGGACCCTGGCAGTGCAAGGTGAACAGTTGGGCTTGATGATCTTAAAGGTCTCTTCCAACCAGATGATTCTATGATTCTATGATTGAGGGGGTTAATCACAGCAGCAGTCACAGTTGGCAGTAGGGGAGGGACAAGGACACTACTCACACCTACCTAAAACAAGTAACTGCAGGAACTTCTTCCAGTAACCCCAATGGTCCTCACCCTTCCCTCTCATTTCTCTACTCTTGCTGTGTCCCGTCTGCAATTTCAGTATAAGCTCTTCAGAAACAGCTCATTGTTTCACTTTTATTACCATGTGTGTTTACAGATATTACTGTGTGCAATGCTAAGAAAATGGACAGCTGATGCATATCTATCAGAAGTCAGAACTTGTTCTTTGCCTCTTTGCAGATAGCATTGATTTATTATTTTTATTATTTATACACAGATAGCCATGATTTATTATTTCCAAGTATGAGCTTTTCACCGTTGTGTCAAGAAATTGTGCCTTCTGATGCATTTTGTTTCTCTTTCTTTCCTTTTTTGTGCAGTGACACAGCCAGCCCTTTGCTCTGCCATCCATCAACAACTCTCTGGAGCTCTGATGGCACTGGGTGGGACGACATTTTTTTAATTTGTTTCTCATTTCCAAACAGGAGGTCATGTATTTCACAGATACCTAAATGCCTCTTCTGTTCTCTCCTGCTTCTGCCTGCACTGACAGCCACTGCACCTTGGCTAGAGCTGCACCATGCACACACAGAGTGTTGCAATCCCCACGCGTTTAATGCTTACCTCACCAGGTAAGGCGGATTGCTTCTGGACGGAGCCATACTAATGAGGAGCCGCCGATAGGTCTCTCCCCCTTCTCTGCCTGGTTTTTCTCTTCCAATAAAGCTGTGAGAGCTGTCAGAGGTGAATGTCTCATTTTCCTGTGAAGGATTAAACAACAACCCTCACCCAAACATCTACATTAATAAGAACATTCTCAGAATTTCCTGATTAAAACTTTTTTTTCTTTTCCTAATTACGTGCTCAAAATGCTTCAGTGTGCAATTGAATATATAGCAGGGATTCAAATGAAAGCGATGGGGGGCCATGGAGATGCTTTGGAAAAACTAAGCAATGCTGAGAGCCATCGTGTCTCCTGTTCTGCTGAACTCCACCTTGCCCATTATATACCATGGGGCAGTGCTGCTCCAAGGAGCTATGGCAGCTCTGGGCTGAGCCCCAGGAGACTGGCTCCACCTTGGAGCCACTGGAAGAGATGCTGGGCAGGTGTCCCTTATCCTTTGATATGCCATATGAACCCTTTGTCCCAGCTGGGCTTCACACTCATCCCTTTACCTCTCCCTGAAGTGCAAGACATGGCAGCCCCAGAGACCGAGGCACAGTGAGAGTTTCCTCGGGTGGAGATTTTTAATATCAGAGGACTGTCTGGACTGTGTTCATAAATGTTGATACATCCAAAACCATTTCATTAGATTTCAGGCTCATCAGACCTAAAATTAAATTTAGTTTTATCGGAATGTTTGGTTGTTACACATTTAACGAAGCAGCAACGGTATCTTTGGGTAGATTTACAAGGAAACATGTGAGGCACTTCTGTAGTGGAAGACATTAATGAAATCAAAGGTTCTGGCAAGAAGCATAAACACAATTAAATCATCAGGGAAAGAAAGTATGTTTCTGGACTATCACTCTGACAGCAGTAAAATGCCCATAAATATAATCAAAGTTCAGGAGCCCTGCTGTTTCCCAGCTCACACATGCAAATGCCACCAAAGTTCGCAGTCTGCAGTTAGGTTTTACACCCAGTCCTCCTGGCTGTGGCAAAGCAGGGCACAGGAACTGGGATCCCATAACGTAACCCTACATGCTTCACGCATAGGGGTCCGCTTTCAACCAGCCTCCTAAACAACGGGCAGAGGAGCCTATATACAAGCAAGGAGAACGTACAAAAAGTGCTACGGCAGCTGAGTGCATATAGATAAAAGAGCGGCAGGCAGGTAAATAGCCATTATCTTTGACATTTGGCTCCATAAAGACCTTCCTAAACAGCCAATAGCTCCACTTTAACTGAAAACAGCAAACAAAGCTGTGTGCTGATCATATAAAGGAGATTTATTTAGGTCGTGCTTCGGGTAAACTGCACAACATCTCTCACTGTATTGCAGTAAATAAGCCAGCATGGTTATGAAATCTCCGTTTTGCATGCCTTAGTCACGATCATTTCGTAAGCAGTAATGGGATATTTTACTTTACAACACAATGTTGCCAGCACAGATATTATAACATGCTTACTTCAGGTATTCTTTCCCTCTTTAGAGAAGGGGGGAAATAGACTGAATTTGGCTTGAAGTCTGCATTGGCTCCTCCATTTGGAAAGGCACCTAAGAGAGACTCAGCAGAGATTACCGGTCCGTTTCCATTTGTGACACTATACGAGCACGGATCGCAATCCAGAATTGACATCCTCACAGTTATCACTAAGACACTGACTGTCTCCCCAGGGCCAGGCGTTCAGCCCAGGGTGATGATGCTACCATGGTAATCACAGTGATGCATACATACAATACTTTGCTATGTCCTCTATTACTTCTTTTTATCCTGAAAAGTACTCAGACAGACCTGCAGCAGCTTCTCAGAAGATCAGTCCAGCCAGATGTTTTGATTTAACCCTCAGTGCCCCAAAGAGTGCCAACTTCACAAAACATCTGATGCCAGCAAGCGCCTTTCACTTAAAACCGGAAATGAAACAAAAGCCAATGGGTTAATTAAATTAAATAATTAAATAATCAAAATTAAATACAATAAATAACCCCCCAATTTCAGAAAGCCCACTACGGTAGTGAGCCCATGTCCTAACTCATGCAGATTACATGTGTACATATGCAATGCATTTGGCTGTGATAAACGCCTCCCAAAAAGGCACTCTGAAGGTGACACTTGCACCATCCCTGCTGCTGTCAGGCAGACTCCAAATCCTGACTCCTCCTTTGGAACACAGATCAGGGGACTGGGGATAAGAGACAGGGAATGGGGGCAGGGGGCAAAGCATACTCCGCTTCCATCATACTGGCAACACTTAAACCCACAGGGACATCTCTCACAGATAAACCTACCTTTTATTGACTATATTCTCTAAGTGTAGGATTAGCAAAATCAGAAAGTGAGTGAGATGACAGATTTTTCTAATGGCAATGACAGCTCTGAGGCATCTCTGGATCTAGTCTGACTCCGTGGCTGTTCAGCACATAATGAAATGACAGTAAACTTTAGACCCTTAAGCACCCAAGCTTTAGTGTTGTTGAGTTTCATGTTGATGCAGACGTTATAGATCACTCTTGTTGCCTACGGTAATTGTGACTTTCTCTTTTAAACATGCAGAAGAGTCACAACTTTTTGTAAAATCATCTAAGTTACAAAGCTTGCGATAACACTACAACTTAGAGCATAATTTATGTAACATTGTCATGAAGTCTAAAGGATAGAGAGTGGACAACTTTGGGGAAAGAATGTAATCAGGATACTGATTATGAGATGTTTAAAACGTATACTTGATATTTCTTCAACAGCTTGAACCTGGAGCTGAAAATCATAAGCGTGTCGTGAGAGTCCTCAGTTCAGTATTATTTTCTGATTATATCTATAAATGAAAGATAAAGTATATTTTATTACCATGTCAGTACAATCTTCTAAAATGCCCCAGCTCAATAATAAACTACAAATTATTGTTGTAGGTAAAGAATTCTATGAACATGTAGAAATTTCAGGGGAAAAAGTGTTTCCAGAATACATAATGTTTTGCAACTCTTTGTTTAGCTATATAATGTTCCAATTTTTAAGAAATTAAAACTACGTCTAAACTACATTTTTAGAGAACACCAGTTACACACTTCTGTTGCAACAGAACTCATTCTAAAATACAGATTTTAATGATTTGAAAAAATATATGCTTTTCTTTTAGTTAAACCTGCAAGAAATAAAATATAGACCAAATTTTTTTATTTTATAGGCATTTGGGGTGGCTTCAGTAGGATAAATTGTGCTTACATTATGAATAAAGTGATTTAGAGATTTTTCTATTGGGAAAACAATTAGGAAAAAGCTAATTAGTGCATTATTAAAATTTCATGGCGGAAATCATGCTATGTCACAAGTTACTTTGCAAAAGAAAACCTGACTAAGAAATGCAGCATATCCTGTGTGAGCCATATGGCTAGACCCGGTGCTATGCATCAAGACCCCCATTCATTAGAGAACAGAAACGGGTGGTGAAGTCCTTCCACATACAAAAGAGTTTAGCGTATGTGTAACACCCCATAAATCATACGAGTAATATGGATAAGGGTCATAGCAAATGTGCTGAGGTCATGCTTATGACCTCAGAACATTTCACAGAACAGAAGTTTTCAGCAGCTTCACTTCCAGCAGGAGAAGGTGGGTACTGGCGGTGCGCAAGAAACGTGGGTGGCCGTGGAGAGGCTTTTGTTTTGTTTTCAGCAGAGCTATTTGGGCCTTGTGACTCACTTAAGGACTACTGTACAGCTTGACGCTCCTACACATTTCTTAAGCATGTTGTACATGAAACGTGAACTAAGACAGAGAAGCAACTTAGCATAGAAATGGTGAGGGCTGCAAGCTAAAAGTAGAACAAAAGTATTGTTTTTAATCATGTTAAATCCTGCCTACAGCTCTGGAGTTTACCTGAGTTCAAGCTAAAATGAGGATCACGGACCATCAGTGAGGAATAAAAACCTCTACAGGAAAAAATGCCTTTCACATGGGCTTTTTTAATATTTCTACAGGGGACCAGCTTTTCAGGTGCTAATTCAGGGCCTGGGAAGGGTCTAGAGGAACAGCTTCTTACACATGGAATTGTGGCAAGAGTTTGGATAGGCGCCAGACGTTCTATGGAGAAAGATGAGAAGGCAGAGGCAGGAACCTTGAGTAAGAAGGTAATGCCTGTGAGGACAGGAACGTGTTGGGCAACCAAGAGCTGGGGTGAATGGGAATGTGATCAGAAATCTTTGGCTGGACTCGTTTCATGATACGGGCACTGTGGGCTGTCATGTCAGACTGAGATTAAATTAGATTTAACTAAGGGTTGCCTGTTGCCAAGCAGAACACAACTGCCCTACAAAGCCATAGTTTCTTCCAAACCTACATCAAGAGATGAGATTAATGTTTCTTACAGCTAAAACCCGTGCTGTTGTTTGCCTTGTTTATTTTCACACAGCTTAGGAAAAGCAAGACAGCATGGTGTCCAGAGGTGAGATACTGGGGACAAGTACTGAAGAACTAGCTCTTTAAACATATTTCTATATCTTGTTGCATATTTACACATCCTTTAAGCATTTCTTCACCACACTGATCAATGTGTTTCAGTAAAGTCCTTATTGGTTACAAAAATCATATCCACCAATATGACAATGACACAGTAACCAAGACAAGATATAGTTACAGATAGCCTTATGTCTCATAACTAATAAAAAATAATCAGGCATTACATTCTGACATCAAAAAAACCTCTTTGCTATTCTTGCCATCCAGTTCAGAGGGCCCCAGAAGCTGTTGAACAGAATAAAGCACAACCTACCAGCCATCTCCAAATATTAGTCCAAAGTGTCCTCAGAAGGAAGCAAAAAGGTCTTGTGTTGTTGAATGTCCTGGGAGGTAAAGAAACCGGAGCTGCCTGAACACAGTTTGTATCTTCTGCAGGACATTTGTCGCAGCCCAGTGTGACTTGCTCTCTGGTTAATCATAAACTGCTTGTTTGATGGAGTTTAAATGAAATATGAACCTGCAGCTCTTTCAGGGATCTCATTGCTTTGCTGTTTCTGAGGCTCTGTCAGGAATATAATCCGGCCACTGGTCTTGGCACACCTGACTGTGTGTCCATGTTACATCCAACGCAGCTGCAACAAAACAGCGCAGCAGTTTTGAGGTCCAAGTAAAGGCTTTGGGAGAGGTGTGTGATGTTTTGGGAGAGTGAGAAGTTCTCTCATACTTCCCAGCAGACAACTAGAGTCCATGTGGCAAAGAAAGCAACATGTTCTTACATTTGAAAGCCCTCAGCAGGGAGTAATGGCATGTGGTAGTTGTGTGTACAAGTAAATCCACACTTCATGTTGCCATTGTGGTCCCGGGAAGTGAGGGAAAGGTGAGTTCTGCAGCTGATGTGTTCTTTACTCACATCCAAAAACAAAGCTAATGGGAATTTAATCTACAGAATCACTTCTCTCAGAAGTGATCAAAAAAGTAATTGAATTAAGCAGACAAACAGCAACAACCACCCCCTGGGTCCAAACATGTCTTGATCAAAGAGCTAGTGCTGATAATGCATGAACTGTAATAGAACTGATTAGGCTGCTGACTGGGAGGAAATTGGTCTTATTTTGTTGTTGTTATATTGACTGGATCCTCTAAGTCTATTAAGTTCCTCAGAGCTGTGCTGGGGTAACGCTTGGAGCACCACAGGACCTATTCTTTGAGAAATAACCTCAGTAAAGCCACAGATGCAACATACACAGAGATAAATGAAACAGGAATCAGAGCCACAGAAGTGGGATATATTTCTTCTATCAAAAGCAGGGTGAAAGTCATTAATTACTTTTCAGAGCAAAACTTAATCAGAAAGCCTTAATGGGTGGATAGGAAAAGAGGTATTCTTTCTAGGCTTGTTCATCTTATATCCCAGAGATAGGAGAGCAGCAGTGTAGCACCGTCTATTTCAGCTGGCTGAAGACCCATCCCAGCTAGTTTGTTCTGGTTTTCATTCAGGAATAGTTTAGTTTTGATCCTTTGTTTTCCTTGCTTGATATCTCCTAACCACCACAAATATGAGTTGTGATCAATGTAATCTCCATATAGGTGTTTGACAGAAACACGCAGGTGAAGACCGTCACCAGACTGAAGGAATCATCATCCCACTCCTGCCCATCCATGGTTCTTTCAAAGTCCTCAGGAGTCCTGCAAACAATATCCATACTACACAAATGCCGTGTCGCTTTTCCTTCCTGTTTGCATGAAAGTGTATATTTGTACAGATAAACTTAGACTAGTTGATTACTGTGGGACTGACCTCCAGCCAGAGGGAGGGAACATCTGGAGGATAATAATTTTAGCCTCAGCTTCCTTCACTGGGAATGAGGAGAGGATTTAATGCACTCTTTCAAAAGGCAGAGGACAGAAACTAGCTTTGTTTTGCAAGCATCAGCTTTCTAAGAAACATGCACTTTGTGCAGCTCTGCAAGACCATGAATGAATGAAGATGTGAGCAGTAGCAGTTGGATGCTGAAGGGCAATAAAAGGATCTGGAGTGTACAGCAGAGTAATAGAGAAACACGGGACAACTGCTCAGTGCACACTATCCACAGGCCAGGCAGGGTAGTTCATACCCTACTCTCCCCACTACATTTTCAGAGGAGTTGCAAAAAAATGGGTTTTCTTTGCCATCAGAATGAAGGATTTTCAAAAGTTCCCCAGGGCTACACAGACAAACAAAGGTGTCACTGGCTTTCAGCAGAGTTTCCTCCAAGCTTCTGAAATACCCATCTGTTTGCCCCTCATACTCACATGACCTTCATGACTGCAGCATCCAAGCACCTCACCATCCTCCACACATTTATCTTCCTAGCAACTCTCTAAAGCAGCCCAGCAGTAACAGCTCTGGTTTGTAGCAAGTGGTGAAGAGCAGTACAGAGACCAAGACCTAGAGTCACAAAGAGGCGCAGGATTTGTGTTGCCCACCACTGTGAAATGTAACACGGATCTGGAAGCACACATAGCCCAAGGCCAGGCACTTCTACAGTATAAGGGAAGGCTCAGCGGTATACAGGGACAAGAACTGTCTTTCCAGTTCCCTACAAGGACTGTAATACGTGGGGCAGCAGGAGGCATGTCACCACACTGGAAGGGTTCAAGGACATCTGAGGGATGTGAAAACTCATCCTCAGTGTCATATAAACCCTTCTGCACACATAGCAAGGTCCTTCAGAAGACATCTCAACTCTCCACTGTTCCATTTTGAAAGTTCTTTCCAGATGCCATCCCTTGGGCAACTGGACAATTTCTTATATCCAGTGAGAAATCACCAATTTTTTTTTCCACTACAAGCATTGCAATGTAACCTAAATAGTTCTTTTCTCTTCATGTGATTTCATATCATTATTGTTTCATGAAGGTCCTGCTTTCCTCGTATCATTAAGTGGAACATGTCACTCCCAGTCTCCATATGGAAAATAGAGCTCTCATTGCCTTGACCACCCTTAGAGCCTTTCACCACATCTGTTCCAGTTTATCCTTTATTAAAACACAGCTGATCAGAGCTGGAAACAGTTTTCTAAACAAAATCAAACATAAAGCCTTGCACAGTGGTGCTAATCCTTCCCATCTCTGCTGGGAAGATGTTGTCTGTCTCATTCTAAAACTTGACTAGATCTTTTTAGTCCACATTTTGTCTGCAGCTGGTATCAATCCTGCAGCTGGGCTCAGTTACTGTGACTGTTCAAGAGGTGCAAGGAGTCCAGCCTGCCTCCCACCTCGCTTCTTGTTTTATGTTTAGCAGTCTTGTGGTCAGCATCTACTTAATACATACCTTTGGGGCTTTACCCACTGGGATCTTGTTTGTCATGGAAAGGAAGGGGAGGGAAAGCCACATGCTCTCTTTTGGCTGTCTTGCCTATCACCAAGAGCCAAAAATAGTGAGGAGGCTCAAACTTCACTCTCCCAAGTCTGAGGCTTTTGCTCACGGGTGCCCTTTCTTTCTGAGGGCACAAGATATTTTCTGAAGGCTCGGGGACATCAGAGCTGTTTTGCTGCTCTGTGAGACCCCATCCCCTCTGCCCTGTTGTCACTTGGTAAGGAAAGGGCTGGGGGGGAATATACGCTTGATCTTGCTGATTCGCTGGACCATGGTGCTGAAATCAGTGTCTGCACATTTTGGGCTGAGTCCACTGAAGGAGACAAGACAGCCAAGACAGACAGCTGCACTTGGGTTTTGGGGTTTTTTTAAGTGTTATCAAATCTTTCTGCCTAGTTAGCAAACAGCAAATAGGACAGTCTTGTGCTTTTGAAGTGCTTATGGTCTGACACACAGAGCGATTTCTAGGGTGTTAGAGGCATTTACTCCAAGTAATAATACGCCCAAGTGTGATAAGAAACAGCTCCCTGGAGCTCCCCATCACCTGCTGCATCCCCCTGGATGTGTCCGTCGTCTCTTCTTTCATTAATATAATTCTCTGTGGGAGCCAATAATTCAGTTTTAAATACCTGTCATAACCTTCTGGAATATATACCGAAAGCTTTATGAAACTTAAAAAAACCTAGGAATAGAGCAGTATCACAACAGTAATGCTGAAGCTGCTGTAGTGCCTGGTGCCAGCCTTCCTGTGTTTCTGAAGTTAAAAGCAAACACAGCAGAGAGAGCACAAAGTAAAAAGCAATGAACACACTGAAGTACAGTTTGACAGAGGTGTCAAGCAAGCATGCTGTAATTGTTCAGCTCAGTTCTTAGCGTAAGAAGTGTATCAGTTCTTAACTGAGAAGTGTATTTGAACTGAGCAAGGGAACAAGTGTCTTTGATACGGAGAAAAATAAGTGTGCTTTGAGAGAGACATATCCTGTGAAATTATTAAAATGTAACCAAAATGCAGCTCTTTGGTGAGTTACAAGCATCTTTGATGGGATTTGTGCAAGGAAGTGACTGGACAGACTCTGGGAAGCTGTGGGCTGGGAGCTTACTGCACTTATGAAGAGATGTATTGTGGTTTCTGAACTGCCATCAGCATTTTGGGGGGAAAAAAGAAAGTCAGGTCTGTGAAGAAAACACATTTAGAACTTATTTTGAAGTTGCCCCAAGTTTTATGTCATAGCATTTCTCAACTACATTCTTAGCATTGCTTTGGAATGACAATTGAAAAGGAAACCACCTTTTAGAGAAAAGCCAAGCTTCTGTTCAGCTGAACTATTTGAACTGACTTGTAAAGGAACCATGTTCCTCATATTTCTGGGACTGCAGTAACCAGGAACATCCCATGACTGATCGTCAAAGCTTCATTCAGGATAAAAACAGATGTGACCTCTTCCTATCGGTAAAAGAAGTTTTGTCAAGACTTTCTCTTCTGTCTGCTAAGGGAAATCGGGAACTTGTCAGCTAGAGCTTAGAAACTGAGTCCAGGTAGATCATCATTACTGTTTCTTCTTCCACTGGTTCTCGTATGAGTACTGTAGGCTTACAGTGGTTGTCGCTACTATTAGAAATTACAATCACAAGATGTGATATGACACTACCTACACAAACAGCAAGAAAACACTAGCACATCAGAGACCTTCCTCTTTAAATCAATGAGCATCAGGAGCGACGGAAAACTAGATCCATCAGTCATGCTGGCATCCCCATCTGCCAGACACCCTGAGGCTATTAGTGACTGAGAAACAATCAGTGTCACATACTTAAATTACTATGTCACAGTGGCCTTCAGTAACACCCTGTAAAAGGCCCTCAGAAGTCTTTCCTTAAACTCTCAGGAATCTGAAAGAAAAGGCTTGTCCTCAGCCAGGCTCCAAGCAAGCCTAGTACATCGTAAAAAATACAGTTCGTAACTTGTTGCATCCCATTCTGTAACAGATACAGATGTAGCCATGTGCACACATCTGGACATGAGTGCGTGGCAGCTGTCGCCTCTCCAGCTATTGCCTTGGGACAGAAGGCTCTGCACTGTAGCATGCAGCAGTCAGCAACTCCCTGGAATGGAAAGAAGCTGAAGCTGCAATGCAGTGGGATCCAGCAAAAAGCAACCTGGTTTGGCAATGCTCATCACCACTTCCAGGGTCTCATCTTGAGTGTAGTAAATAGATGAAATGAAAGCAAGGGAACAGCCCAAGGTTGCCATGTGCACTTAAAATTGCTGGCCACAGTTTCACAGAAGCAGTAATACAAGAGGTATGTATTAAGCTCACAAGCGCTACTCATTTTTCTGGGTGTAATAAGCCCTATATTTTAATTAAATATGGACGGAATCAACAATAAAGTACCTGCAAAATGAATTGTGGTTCATTCCCAGACCCAGCAGTCCATAACTGTGACTACCCAGTTCTTGTTCCTGTCTGGTTTTGGTCTCTGTGACTCATAAACCCAGTTGATGATTTCTCCAAAACTGCAGCCATTGGCCCTTTCACCTACTTCTTCGCAGCTGATCTTCAGCTCATTTAGGTCTTTGTTAATGTTTTGTTGATGCAAGGCTCTTGGTCATCCATGGCCTCTCTTCCCAAACATTTTCTGGTCCCGTGTTGGCCTCAGGGCCATGCCAGCTTTCCACTTCACCATGTGCCTGACCTAACCAACTTTCCTACCATAGCTTACAGGCTGTGCTCCAGCTTTTACAGATGTGTCCAGACCCATAACCCAGAGTGTTCTCTCAGCTTTTATCCTCTGTCAACATTATGGGATAAAGAAATGGTTTTCTGTCAACATTAAGAGACAAAGTAAATGGTTTTAACTCTTACCATCCATGTTTATTTCTGCCAGAAAGCACAGTGTTAGTACTTTGCTGCTTCAATGTTTTACCTGTTGAAGGGTTTTCACCAGCTTCTCTCCTTGACACTTCCTCTAGTCTTTCCATTGATCCCGTACCAAAGAAACAAAATTCCTTGGTTCTACTGGTCTTTACTGCCTCTTGTTGAGCTGCATCTGTCCTTGTCCTGCAGAGAAAAGCAAACAAGACTTATACAGGCCTTCTTCCTGTGTCGAATGCTGCTTGGCCCGTTTGTCTGCATGCCAGGAGTATGTGCTGCACGGCATCTACTCACCCACATATCCAGGGCTCCTGCCATCAGCCAACACTGTCTCAGTGCTGCTGCTTGAGGCATCCCTTAGCTCACCCAAAAAAGTAGAGGCGATTGCCATCACTCTTGCCCAACTTTTGCCATTATCTTAAACCAACCTGCTGGTTTTGGGATGGGCTTCTACACCATGTTCACCATTGGTATAGAGTTGCAGTTTTGTTTTTTTATTTCTTTCTGACATTTTCCAAGTGCTATAACCTTCCCTGGGCTCTCTCTGAACCACCACAGCTATGAGGAGACCATTGCCAATGCGGTATGGCTAATGGTTGGCCTGGCTCTCCCATGTGTTTTCTGCAACCTCTGCCAGCATCTGTGTTTGCTCCATACATGACCTCCCACCTCTGAAGCCTTCTCATCTACCCCTAGTAGCAGCCACTGTCCCTTCCTATACAGCCATGCTCGTCTTGCTGGTTGAGATCTCACTGGAATTAAACAGGTCACCCACGCATTCCCAGTTGCTGTTACTGCAGTTAGTCTATGTGCCTCTGGCCTAGCCAAGCCACAGTGCTCTCACTGCAGAGGACACACCCCTCTGGGTCCGACTGTTGTTTTCTTGTTAACTTGCACCACCTTTCCACGAACATGATTTTGCCCAAAGCAGGTCTCAGTTTTTGTACAGGACAGCTTACCTCAGCAAATATTTGCAGTGAAGAGCATGCCCAGAGCACCAGTTCTACCTCTCATTTATTGCCTTTCTCAGTTTGTCTCAAAATGCAAAGTGGGATTTTGGGACAACACGATGAAAAATAATACTTCAAAAAAATTTCAGCATGAAAAGGTTACATCATCTTTCTGACTCAGGGATCTGAATTAGAAAACTTTAAATATGTAAACAACCCCAAAATGCTACAAAATCAGTCCAATCATACCTGCCACGTGACCGACTTTGTTATAACTGGAAGCCGTATAGGTACTGAACTTGGATTTTGTGAATGCTTTCAGATATTTTGTGAGCTTCGGAAGGGAATGCTTGGCATAAATACTGCTTGCAAAAGGGCTTTTCAGCAAATGTGTTAGTCTTATGGGATGTGGCAAAATGAAAAATGCACTTATCTCTCGTGGATTTCCTGTATCTTCAGGTATGTTCATGCAACAGAAAA
>NW_010399487.1:0-2341 GCF_000710305.1 Buceros rhinoceros silvestris
AGCAAACTGGCTGAGGGGACACTGTCCCCTCACTGTCACTGATGAAGATGTTGAACAGGACTGGACCCAGCTCTGACCCCTGGGGAACACCATGAGCTACAGGCTTCCAGCTGGACTTTGCCCCACTGCTCACAACCCCCTGAGCTCTGTTCTTCAGTCAGTTGTGAACCCATCTCTCCAACACGGAAAGGCAGCTTGGGCTGAGTCTTACCTGTGAGTGTAAAATGTCATGTAAAGGGGATCCAGTGTACCCCCAAATCCAGGCTCTGCCTGCTGAGGACTCCTCTGATAATTAATTTGGCAGCTCTCAGTGCTAATTTGGGAGCAGACACCGGGGAAGGGAGATTGTGCTCTGCACAGAGGCTCGAGAAGCCAAAATCTCCTGAACACTGAGTTTTTATTGTTGTGCACTTTTAAAAAAAGCTTCTAAAGTGTCAGGCAAGAGCAGGAGCTGCGCCCAGCGCCACTTAGCAAAGGGCTGTAAGATGCATCCCCGCGCTGCCAGCAGCACCCAAACCCAACCTAGCAGAGGGGCTGGAGGGGGCTACCTGGGACAGGCTGAAAATGGAGAGGTGCGGAATCAATGTTTTTCATGCCTGCACGTAATTCATTTGGTTTCTCACCTCTTTTATCTGATTCCAGCCTGGTGCGAGAGGTGACTCAGATGGACACACATTGCAGTAGGGGGACGGAGAACTTCAGGAAAAGGCCATAGAGGACTTCAGGCGCCTGACCCTGCGTAACAATTCCTGCAGAGCTTCCGAATGGGTCAGATTCTTTGGTTTCAGTCACTTCTGCAGTCTCCTCCCTCTGAACAAGGCTGTTGCTCCCGCTGCAATGCCACAGGCTGTCAGCGAGGCAGGCTGTAGGAACAGGCTGTGTCTTTGGTGAGAGGAACCGAGATATTTAGAAGAAATGGATGTGAGGGTGTCTGACCTGAAGGAAAAGCTTGTGAGTGAAGAAGTGGCTCGCTCCTTTCATGATGACCTTGTCACCCTCCAGAAAATCCTTTTAAGGTAGGACAGGCACATCCCTGAGCAGGGCTGGTTGAGTCACCTTGCAGGAGGACCCCTCGCTTTGTAGCATTTAGTCATAGCTTTTTGCACAGGACAAATAGAGCTCAGTAACAAACAGTCACTTAATCAGCAACTAAACATCACCCAGTGGTCTCTATGCACCAAACCAAGCAGCTAAATCATGCTGCAGATTCTGCCCCAGGTCACAGTAGGCTCCAGCCAGCACAGTGAGATGACGGTGACAGCGAGAGGGGCGTTACCTCAGAAACGCAGAGGGGTGCACCCCCCAGGACTCTCCCCAAGTGCTGCCCACTGCCCTGGAGAAACAGCTGCCCTTGAACACTCCTTCCCATCCCTCAGTGCTGTGGTGCCGGATATTCCAACCCCATCCACCACAGACGGCCTCATGCTGTTAATTAAACATTCCCTGGTTTCCACTGGCATCACCCGGTGGTGCCATCGCTATCAGTCCTGCTTCACCGTGCCCGTTCCTTATCACAACGCCCAGCATCGAAGCGCTCCCAGGAACAGGCCTCCGCAATTCCCATCACTCCAACAATCCATTGTATCCAAAAATACCATTGATTCGTGAAGCCAAGGTCAGCCTGAACTTCCCCCGCAGGTGATGTTTCGATATCTTTTGGGCAAACTGCTGCAGACATCGCCTGACCCGCAATTCATTGCTACGTGCCAAGGAAAAAGAATCTGAAGTAAATCATCCTCCCTCGAGCCCTGTTTTTGTTTTCTAGCTGCATTGCTCAAAACCCAGGCGTAGTCAGCTACAATCTGCATGGCTGGGTTTTGTGATTCAGCCCCAGCTCTTCTCTCTCCGTGCCTGAGCGTGGCTCCTTGCTGTTAAAACAAACAGCATGAGCGTTACCCAGAAATCATCTGCTCCTGGGGCCGCAGCACCGGGACTGAGGCCAGAGTCCCATCAGCTTTGACGAGCAATCTCTGAGCTCTGGGATGAGCATCTAATTATTCATTAAATCCTTCCCCCCATCCCAGCAGCTGAAGGAAACCCATTTCGGGAGGATCCCAAAGCCATCCTCCCCCATAACCCCCTGCTTCCACATCCCTCTGAGCATCCTCAGCAGCACAGTGCGACCCTCTGCTGAGAATGAGCTTATCAAGCCGACCCAGAGATGTGGGTCCCAAAGGGTCACTAGCCAGACAAGAGCCATGGGTCCCATCAGACACCGAATCACTGAATTGCTTTAGCTGGAAAAGCCCTTCCAGCTCCTCCAGACCCTCACTGCTCCAGCACTGCCAGGTCCCCACTAACCCCTGGCCCTCAGCACCACCTCCACACCGCTGTCAAACCC
>NW_010399487.1:2546-2857 GCF_000710305.1 Buceros rhinoceros silvestris
ACCCTAATGCCCAACCTAAACCTCCACTGGTGCAACTTGAGGCTATCTCTTCTTGTCCTGTCACTCGTTACTGGGGAGAAGAGACCGACCCCCACCTCATTGCTCCAACCTCCTGTCAGGGACTTGTCAAGAGCCAGAAGGTCTCCCCTGAGAGATCCAGGATCAACCCAGCCAGGTCCCTCAGCCACTCCTCAGTGCACTTGTGCTCCAGACCCTGCTCCAGCTTCGTTGCCCTTCTCTGGACACGCTCCAGCCCCTCAAGGTGTTTCTGGGACGGAGGGGCCCAAAATGAACCCAGGAGTTCAGGGGCA
>NW_010399487.1:3042-5792 GCF_000710305.1 Buceros rhinoceros silvestris
CCTCGCCACCAGCTTTGTTTCCCTTCTCTGGCCACGCTCCAGCCCCTCAAGGGGCTTCTGGGAGGGAGGAGCTCAGAACTGGACACAGTATTCAAGGTTTGGTCTCCCCAGTGCCCACAGTCCAGGGGGACAATCCCTGCCCTGCTCCCGCTGGCCACACCAGTGCTGGGACAAGCCAGGATGCCGTTGGCCTTCTTGGCCCCCCGGGCACTCTGCTGGCTCATGTTCCATCGGCTGTCGACCAGCACCGCCAGGTCCTTCTCTGCTGGGCAGTTTCCAGCCGCTCCTCCCCCGGCCTGTCACGCTGCAGGGGGTTGGTGTGGCCCAAGGGCAGGACCCGGCGCTTGGTCTTGTTGAATTTCATACTGTTGTCCTCAGCCCATCGGTCCAGCCTCTCCAGCCGCTGTCACCAACACCCTCAGGGCCTTTTCCCTGGGCAGTTTCCAGCCACTCTTCCCCCAGCCTGGAGCATTGCCAGGGGTTGGGGGGACTCCAGGGCAGGACCTGGCACTTGCCTTGGTTGCCCCTCAGCCCATTGGCCTCAGGCCATCGCTCCAGCCTGTCCAGACCCTTCTGTAGCCCCCTGGAGCTGCAGGTCACATAGGGACACCTATGTGACACAGTGCAGAGATGTAGGTCCCAAGGGGACACCAGCCAGGCTGGAGCCATGTCTCCATTGGGGACAAACCTGGCTGCTCTGCCCTGGGGATCCCAGGGTGCCCCAAGGAAGGAGCAGGTGCCTGTGGCACGGGGACCCTGAGACAGCTGCCACAAGATGGCACTGGCACCTTGTCACCCAGCCTGACGGTGTCCAGCCTGAGGCCTCAGGGTGGGGGCACCCAGGGCACACCCCCAGCCCTGCTGTGGGCTCTGGTCCAAATTTAACAGTGGGGAGGATCAGGAGGAGCTGCCGGTGGGTGAGAAATCGAGTGAATAATGATAATTGCAGGAGCTGTGTCTTGCAGGAGGGTTTTTCCCCCTCAGGGTCTTCCAGATTAGGGAAAAGGCGGCATTTTTGTTTCAGTTTTTACGACATTCCACCCTGTAACAGTGTGGTCCCCCCAGGGTCACAGTAGCAGAAGAGACTCTGGGGTCACCAGATCTATCCCAGGGGCCAGTGGCCATCGGGAGAGACAAGAGAACCCCTTCACCGTGGGGTTTTGGGGTGCCTTGCTCACCACTCCGCACCCATCCCATCCTGGCGACCCCCATCCTGGCCCTGGCCCAAGCAGCCACTCTGACTCGTCCCACCGGAGGAGCCGGTGTCAGAGGAAGACAAAAACCAAGAGAAAAGCCAAGCGTGGTCTGTGCTTGCACAGATCAGCCTGGCAGAGAGTCGTTGTCTGGGCTGTCCCCACTTGGCCCGATTCCTCCGATTTATTTGCAGATAAAGGGTTTATTTTCCTTTCCCAGCGCTGCAACTGCAAGACAAACACAGTGAGGCCTCTTGAAGTACTTCCCACTCGGGCCAGGTGCGGGGGGAACGCTGGTGGTGTTTGCCCAGAGCTCACAGCGGGCTCAGCCCTGAAACGAGCAGCCCCGAGGGCTCTCCAAAACCCCCTGCCTTGGGTTCTGCGCCCACACTGAGGATATATCAGGAAGCGGCCGCTGAGCTGCTGCCGTGCCAGTGCCTCTGGTGCGAAGGTTTCCAGCCCTACTGCAACCGCACTCACATCCAGGATTATTTTTTTGGATTAGCGTTTAGTGTCGCTCTTTGGGATCAGGCGTCGCAGCCGTCTTTAAACTTTGTCTGCAGGTGGAAAGGCTCCTATGGGCCAGCTAATCTCGCTGCAATTAAAGATGTTAATTATCTCATTATTAACAAGTTGAGACGTGTGAGGAACTGCCGCCCTGCCCCACAGCCTGTTTTGAAGGGCAGGAACGTTTACTGCCATGACAATGGCCGCTCCACAGGCCAGTCCCCAACCCAGTCAGTTTAATAATGGAGCTGAGGCCAAGGACCCAACAGGACCAGAGGACATCCCCTTCCTGTCCACCGCTGCACCCTCGCTCTGTGGAAAACACATTTGGGCCCTATGGTACAAAAGGCCAAAGCTACAGTCGACAGCAGGAAGGAAGCAGGAAAAACTCCAGCATCATCATCCAGAACCGGAGAGACCTTCAGGGATGTGTGGAGCTGGATGCTCCTGGCCAGGCTCAGGCCACGCTCAAGCGATGCTCCCCGGACAGCGATGGGGAGGAAAAGTCTCTTGTTCTGGGATGGGGGCTGTGATGCCACCCCCTTGATGCCACCTTGGCAGCACACAAGGAGCAGGTTTAGCCCTTAGAGCAGCTCCAGAGTGCCCCATGGATTGTTCCCCAACACTGACTTTGCTCAGAGAAGAAGTAAACGCAACGCCACTGGAACCCACCACCTCCTTTAATTCCCCACCAGGCCCAGCCTGGCTCCAAAATTACAGGGTTTGACCACCAGGAAAGACTGCTAGTCCGTGTCACGAAGCTGCTGGGAGCCCACGGAGGTCAATGCTGGCTGATCTGAGGGGGGAAACAGTGGATTTTTCTCCCTGAAGACCCCTGCCAAGCCCCCTGCAAAGCCTCGGCAGGCCATGGTGGGAAAGGAGCTGCCTCTGCCATCCCCATCCCCCCAGGGCTCAGCCGAGGTGGGTCTGCAGCACCAGGACCTGCCCACGGGTCGTACCCTGCCAGCTCTGGCCAGACGGGAGCTGTAATCCAGCCAGGCGGTCCCCGAGTTGCCCACACCAGGGCTGAGCACCTCCATGGGGGCATCG
>NW_010399488.1:0-1149 GCF_000710305.1 Buceros rhinoceros silvestris
AGGGGCTACCGGGGCCGGGGGCGGTCAGCCACGCTGGGGCGCGAAATTCTAGTCAAGGGAAAATAAGTAACTGTTGAGGGCTCTTCTCTGAGGAGATTCGTACTGATAGGCTCTGATGGTCATGTAAAAGGGAATTTGCGAATTCGGAAGAAAGTGCCCGTTTTGGTGCAAACAGAACTTTGTCCAGCTGTGAAGGCTTAACTACGCGTCCATCCTGATGCGCTGCTCCTTGAGCGGTTCTGTCACTGAGGCTCTTCCACAGAACTGCCCGCGGTGGCATAAACAGGAGATCACAACAGACACTTAGTTGCTATTTTTCAACCAAAGTAATAGATCTTGTGTCTAAAAGGGGATTTTTTTTATAAGACTCTATGAGTTCATGCTTTAATGATTCCTGACCTCTTTTGAGTAATATTACACCCTGACTGATTGGAGCCCTATGAACAATTTATGACTTTGATGATGCCGCTCTATTTCCCTGCACAGTAGCTCAGCAGTGATAACATGCATCCCTTTCGATTTCAACCCACCAGCTGTTTACAGTTACCACCAGGGATTGGTGTGCAGATGCAGAAAGGCTCTTGCTTATGCTTGCTCCGGTGAAGACCGAGGTCACTGATAGATCCTGTGGACCATGTTTGGGGTGCAGTAAGTGAGAGGCTGCTCTTGCGGGGAGGAGCGGACAGGACAGGTGACCCTAAACTGACCAACAAGGTGTTCCATCCCATATACATCATATTTGGTATAAAGCTGAGGGATCACAAGGGTCAAGCTCCCTTCATCAATGGCCAGTATCTGAGGAGGACTCTGTCTGTTCTTCTGACTTTGACATCAGTATGTGCATTCCTGAATCCAGCTCCAGAATCCTTTTCTTGTCTGCCATTGAGTCCAGTCTGGGACTTCCTCAGTGTCTGTCCACAGCATCAGTGTTGACGGTGACGTGATTTCCATCAGGGGGTTTGGGTTCGGTATTGGTTTTGTCTATATTTGTATATATTTCGGGTTTTTGCTATTATTGTCATTACAGTGGTTTTAGGGTTTTTTTTCCAATCCATAAGTTTCTCTCCCTTATTCCCTTTCTCTTTGCCCTCTCTGGGAAGGGAGGCTGGGTAATAGAGAGTAACTGTCATTTATCTAGTGGCTGGGGCA